>NW_027364257.1:0-274182 GCF_046119375.1 Phyllobates terribilis
AAATTTTTTGCTTTTTCCTGCTCCTCTTAGCATGATAAAGAGGATTCAAAGAGAGTGAGATGCCAGCTCCTTTCATTCAGTCAGTAGCTTCAATCATTTCTGGACGTTTTTCAATGGCAAAAATCAATGAATATTGTAAATGCACAAACAGTAATTTCTCCGCATTGCAAGGTGCAATTCTGAAATTTTTTGCTTTTTCCTGCTCCTCTTAGCATGATAAAGAAGATTCAAAGAGAGTGAGATGCCAGCTCCTTTCATTCAGTCAGTAGCTTCAAACATTTCTGGTATATGAATAACATGATGTTTTTCAATGGCAAAAATCAATGAATATTGTAAATGCACAAACAGTAATTTCTCCGCATTGCAAGGTGCAAGTCTGAAATTTTTTGCTTTTTCCTGCTCCTCTTAGCATGATAAAGAAGATTCAAAGAGAGTGAGATGCCAGCTACTTTCATTCAGTCAGTAGCTTCAATCATTTCTGGACGTTTTTCAATGGTAAAAATCAATGAATATTGTAAATGCACAAACAGTAATTTCTCCACATTGCAATGTGCAATTCTAAAATTTTTTGCTTTTTCCTGCTCCTCTTAGCATGATAAAGAAGATTCAAAGAGAGTGAGATGCCTGCTCCTTTCATTCAGTCAGTAGCTTCAAACATTTCTGGTATATGAATAACATGATGTTTTTCAATGGCAAAAATCAATGAATATTGTAAATGCACAAACAGTAATTTCTCCGCATTGCAAGGTGCAATTCTGAAATTTTTTGCTTTTTCCTGCTCCTCTTAGCATGATAAAGAAGATTCAAAGAGAGTGAGATGCCAACTCCTTTCATTCAGTCAGTAGCTTCAAACATTTCTGGTATATGAATAACATGATGTTTTTCAATGGCAAAAATCAATGAATATTGTAAATGCACAAACAGTAATTTCTCCGCATTGCAAGGTGCAATTCTGAAATTTTTTGCTTTTTCCTGCTCCTCTTAGCATGATAAAGAAGATTCAAAGAGAGTGAGATGCCAGCTCCTTTCATTCAGTCAGTAGCTTCAATCATTTCTGGACGTTTTTCAATGGCAAAAATCAATGAATATTGTAAATGCACAAACAGTAATTTCTCCGCATTGCAAGGTGCAATTCTGAAATTTTTTGCTTTTTCCTGCTCCTCTTAGCATGATAAAGAAGATTCAAAGAGAGTGAGATGCCAGCTCCTTTCATTCAGTCAGTACCTTCAATCATTTCTGGACGTTTTTCAATGGCAAAAATCAATGAATATTGTAAATGCACAAACAGTAATTTCTCCGCATTGCAAGGTGCAATTCTGAAATTTTTTGCTTTTTCCCGCTCCTCTTAGCATGATAAAGAAGATTCAAAGAGAGTGAGGTGCCAGCTCCTTTCATTCAGTCAGTAGCTTCAAACATTTCTGGTATATGAATAACATGTTTTTCAATGGCAAAAATCAATGAATATTGTAAATGCACAAACAGTAATTTCTCCGCATTGCAAGGTGCAATTCTGAAATTTTTTGCTTTTTCCTGCTCCTCTTAGCATGATAAAGAAGATTCAAAGAGAGTGAGATGCCAGCTCCTTTCATTCAATCAGTAGCTTCAATCATTTCTGGACGTTTTTCAATGGCAAAAATCAATGAATATTGTATATGCACAAACAGTAATTTCTCCGCATTGCAAGGTGCAATTCTGAAATTTTTTGCTTTTTCCTGCTCCTCTTAGCATGATAAAGAAGATTCAAAGAGAGTGAGATGCCAGCTCCTTTCATTCAGTCAGTAGCTTCAATCATTTCTGGACGTTTTTCAATGGCAAAAATCAATGAATATTGTAAATGCACAAACAGTAATTTCTCCGCATTGCAAGGTGCAATTCTGAATTTTTTTGCTTTTTCCTGCTCCTCTTAGCATGATAAAGAAGATTCAAAGAGAGTGAGATGCCAGCTCCTTTGATTCAGTCAGTAGCTTCAAACATTTCTGGTATATGAATAACATGATGTTTTTCAATGGCAAAAATCAATGAATATTGTAAATGCACAAACAGTAATTTCTCCGCATTGCAAGGTGCAAGTCTGAAATTTTTTGCTTTTTCCTGCTCCTCTTAGCATGATAAAGAAGATTCAAAGAGAGTGAGATGCCAGCTACTTTCATTCAGTCAGTAGCTTCAATCATTTCTGGACGTTTTTCAATGGTAAAAATCAATGAATATTGTAAATGCACAAACAGTAATTTCTCCACATTGCAAGGTGCAATTCTGAATTTTTTTGCTTTTTCCTGCTCCTCTTAGCATGATAAAGAAGATTCAAAGAGAGTGAGATGCCAGCTCCTTTCATTCAGTCAGTAGCTTCAAACATTTCTGGTATATGAATAACATGATGTTTTTCAATGGCAAAAATCAATGAATATTGTAAATGCACAAACAGTAATTTCTCCGCATTGCAAGGTGCAAGTCTGAAATTTTTTGCTTTTTCCTGCTCCTCTTAGCATGATAAAGAAGATTCAAAGAGAGTGAGATGCCAGCTACTTTCATTCAGTCAGTAGCTTCAATCATTTCTGGACGTTTTTCAATGGTAAAAATCAATGAATATTGTAAATGCACAAACAGTAATTTCTCCACATTGCAAGGTGCAATTCTGAAATTTTTTGCTTTTTCCTGCTCCTCTTAGCATGATAAAGAAGATTCAAAGAGAGTGAGATGCCAGCTCCTTTCATTCAGTCAGTAGCTTCAAACATTTCTGGTATATGAATAACATGATGTTTTTCAATGGCAAAAATCAATGAATATTGTAAATGCACAAACAGTAATTTCTCCACATTGCAAGGTGCAATTCTGAAATTTTTTGCTTTTTCCTGCTCCTCTTAGCATGATAAAGAAGATTCAAAGAGAGTGAGATGCCAGCTCCTTTCATTCAGTCAGTAGCTTCAAACATTTCTGGTATATGAATAACATGATGTTTTTCAATGGCAAAAATCAATGAATATTGTAAATGCACAAACAGTAATTTCTCCGCATTGCAAGGTGCAATTCTGAAATTTTTTGCTTTTTCCTGCTCCTCTTAGCATGATAAAGAAGATTCAAAGAGAGTGAGATGCCAGCTCCTTTCATTCAGTTAGTAGCTTCAATCATTTCTGGACGTTTTTCAATGGCAAAAATCAATGAATATTGTAAATGCACAAACAGTAATTTCTCCGCATTGCAAGGTGCAATTCTGAAATTTTTTGCTTTTTCCTGCTCCTCTTAGCATGATAAAGAAGATTCAAAGAGAGTGAGATGTCAGCTCCTTTCATTCAGTCAGTAGCTTCAAACATTTCTGGTATATGAATAACATGATGTTTTTCAATGGCAAAAATCAATGAATATTGTAAATGCACAAACAGTAATTTCTCCACATTGCAAGGTGCAATTCTGAAATTTTTTGCTTTTTCCTGCTCCTCTTAGCATGATAAAGAAGATTCAAAGAGAGTGAGATGCCAGCTCCTTTCATTCAGTCAGTAGCTTCAAACATTTCTGGTATATGAATAACATGATGTTTTTCAATGGCAAAAATCAATGAATATTGTAAATGCACAAACAGTAATTTCTCCGCATTGCAAGGTGCAATTCTGAAATTTTTTGCTTTTTCCTGCTCCTCTTAGCATGATAAAGAAGATTCAAAGAGAGTGAGATGCCAGCTCCTTTCATTCAGTCAGTAGCTTCAATCATTTCTGGACGTTTTTCAATGGCAAAAATCAATGAATATTGTAAATGCACAAACAGTAATTTCTCCGCATTGCAAGGTGCAATTCTGAAATTTTTTGCTTTTTCCTGCTCCTCTTAGCATGATAAAGAAGATTCAAAGAGAGTGAGATGTCAGCTCCTTTCATTCAGTCAGTAGCTTCAAACATTTCTGGTATATGAATAACATGATGTTTTTCAATGGCAAAAATCAATGAATATTGTAAATGCACAAACAGTAATTTCTCCGCATTGCAAGGTGCAATTCTGAAATTTTTTGCTTTTTCCTGCTCCTCTTAGCATGATAAAGAAGATTCAAAGAGAGTGAGATGCCAGCTCCTTTCATTCAGTCAGTAGCTTCAATCATTTCTGGACGTTTTTCAATGGCAAAAATCAATGAATATTGTAAATGCACAAACAGTAATTTCTCCGCATTGCAAGGTGCAAGTCTGAAATTTTTTGCTTTTTCCTGCTCCTCTTAGCATGATAAAGAAGATTCAAAGAGAGTGAGATGCCAGCTCCTTTCATTCAGTCAGTAGCTTCAAACATTTCTGGTATATGAATAACATGATGTTTTTCAATGGCAAAAATCAATGAATATTGTAAATGCACAAACAGTAATTTCTCCGCATTGCAAGGTGCAAGTCTGAAATTTTTTGCTTTTTCCTGCTCCTCTTAGCATGATAAAGAAGATTCAAAGAGAGTGAGATGCCAGCTACTTTCATTCAGTCAGTAGCTTCAATCATTTCTGGACGTTTTTCAATGGTAAAAATCAATGAATATTGTAAATGCACAAACAGTAATTTCTCCACATTGCAAGGTGCAATTCTGAAATTTTTTGCTTTTTCCTGCTCCTCTTAGCATGATAAAGAAGATTCAAAGAGAGTGAGATGCCAGCTCCTTTCATTCAGTCAGTAGCTTCAAACATTTCTGGTATATGAATAACATGATGTTTTTCAATGGCAAAAATCAATGAATATTGTAAATGCACAAACAGTAATTTCTCCACATTGCAAGGTGCAATTCTGAAATTTTTTGCTTTTTCCTGCTCCTCTTAGCATGATAAAGAAGATTCAAAGAGAGTGAGATGCCAGCTCCTTTCATTCAGTCAGTAGCTTCAAACATTTCTGGTATATGAATAACATGATGTTTTTCAATGGCAAAAATCAATGAATATTGTAAATGCACAAACAGTAATTTCTCCGCATTGCAAGGTGCAATTCTGAAATTTTTTGCTTTTTCCTGCTCCTCTTAGCATGATAAAGAAGATTCAAAGAGAGTGAGATGCCAGCTCCTTTCATTCAGTTAGTAGCTTCAATCATTTCTGGACGTTTTTCAATGGCAAAAATCAATGAATATTGTAAATGCACAAACAGTAATTTCTCCGCATTGCAAGGTGCAATTCTGAAATTTTTTGCTTTTTCCTGCTCCTCTTAGCATGATAAAGAAGATTCAAAGAGAGTGAGATGTCAGCTCCTTTCATTCAGTCAGTAGCTTCAAACATTTCTGGTATATGAATAACATGATGTTTTTCAATGGCAAAAATCAATGAATATTGTAAATGCACAAACAGTAATTTCTCCACATTGCAAGGTGCAATTCTGAAATTTTTTGCTTTTTCCTGCTCCTCTTAGCATGATAAAGAAGATTCAAAGAGAGTGAGATGCCAGCTCCTTTCATTCAGTCAGTAGCTTCAAACATTTCTGGTATATGAATAACATGATGTTTTTCAATGGCAAAAATCAATGAATATTGTAAATGCACAAACAGTAATTTCTCCGCATTGCAAGGTGCAATTCTGAAATTTTTTGCTTTTTCCTGCTCCTCTTAGCATGATAAAGAAGATTCAAAGAGAGTGAGATGCCAGCTCCTTTCATTCAGTCAGTAGCTTCAATCATTTCTGGACGTTTTTCAATGGCAAAAATCAATGAATATTGTAAATGCACAAACAGTAATTTCTCCGCATTGCAAGGTGCAATTCTGAAATTTTTTGCTTTTTCCTGCTCCTCTTAGCATGATAAAGAAGATTCAAAGAGAGTGAGATGTCAGCTCCTTTCATTCAGTCAGTAGCTTCAAACATTTCTGGTATATGAATAACATGATGTTTTTCAATGGCAAAAATCAATGAATATTGTAAATGCACAAACAGTAATTTCTCCGCATTGCAAGGTGCAATTCTGAAATTTTTTGCTTTTTCCTGCTCCTCTTAGCATGATAAAGAAGATTCAAAGAGAGTGAGATGCCAGCTCCTTTCATTCAGTCAGTAGCTTCAATCATTTCTGGACGTTTTTCAATGGCAAAAATCAATGAATATTGTAAATGCACAAACAGTAATTTCTCCGCATTGCAAGGTGCAATTCTGAAATTTTTTGCTTTTTCCCGCTCCTCTTAGCATGATAAAGAAGATTCAAAGAGAGTGAGGTGCCAGCTCCTTTCATTCAGTCAGTAGCTTCAAACATTTCTGGTATATGAATAACATGTTTTTCAATGGCAAAAATCAATGAATATTGTAAATGCACAAACAGTAATTTCTCCGCATTGCAAGGTGCAATTCTGAAATTTTTTGCTTTTTCCTGCTCCTCTTAGCATGATAAAGAAGATTCAAAGAGAGTGAGATGCCAGCTCCTTTCATTCAGTCAGTAGCTTCAATCATTTCTGGACGTTTTTCAATGGCAAAAATCAATGAATATTGTAAATGCACAAACAGTAATTTCTCCGCATTGCAAGGTGCAATTCTGAAATTTTTTGCTTTTTCCTGCTCCTCTTAGCATGATAAAGAAGATTCAAAGAGAGTGAGATGCCAGCTCCTTTCATTCAGTCAGTAGCTTCAATCATTTCTGGACGTTTTTCAATGGCAAAAATCAATGAATATTGTAAATGCACAAACAGTAATTTCTCCGCATTGCAAGGTGCAATTCTGAAATTTTTTGCTTTTTCCTGCTCCTCTTAGCATGATAAAGAAGATTCAAAGAGAGTGAGATGCCAGCTCCTTTGATTCAGTCAGTAGCTTCAAACATTTCTGGTATATGAATAACATGATGTTTTTCAATGGCAAAAATCAATGAATATTGTAAATGCACAAACAGTAATTTCTCCGCATTGCAAGGTGCAAGTCTGAAATTTTTTGCTTTTTCCTGCTCCTCTTAGCATGATAAAGAAGATTCAAAGAGAGTGAGATGCCAGCTACTTTCATTCAGTCAGTAGCTTCAATCATTTCTGGACGTTTTTCAATGGTAAAAATCAATGAATATTGTAAATGCACAAACAGTAATTTCTCCACATTGCAAGGTGCAATTCTGAAATTTTTTGCTTTTTCCTGCTCCTCTTAGCATGATAAAGAAGATTCAAAGAGAGTGAGATGCCAGCTCCTTTCATTCAGTCAGTAGCTTCAAACATTTCTGGTATATGAATAACATGATGTTTTTCAATGGCAAAAATCAATGAATATTGTAAATGCACAAACAGTAATTTCTCCGCATTGCAAGGTGCAAGTCTGAAATTTTTTGCTTTTTCCTGCTCCTCTTAGCATGATAAAGAAGATTCAAAGAGAGTGAGATGCCAGCTACTTTCATTCAGTCAGTAGCTTCAATCATTTCTGGACGTTTTTCAATGGTAAAAATCAATGAATATTGTAAATGCACAAACAGTAATTTCTCCACATTGCAAGGTGCAATTCTGAAATTTTTTGCTTTTTCCTGCTCCTCTTAGCATGATAAAGAAGATTCAAAGAGAGTGAGATGCCAGCTCCTTTCATTCAGTCAGTAGCTTCAAACATTTCTGGTATATGAATAACATGATGTTTTTCAATGGCAAAAATCAATGAATATTGTAAATGCACAAACAGTAATTTCTCCGCATTGCAAGGTGCAATTCTGAAATTTTTTGCTTTTTCCTGCTCCTCTTAGCATGATAAAGAAGATTCAAAGAGAGTGAGATGCCAGCTCCTTTCATTCAGTCAGTAGCTTCAATCATTTCTGGACGTTTTTCAATGGCAAAAATCAATGAATATTGTAAATGCACAAACAGTAATTTCTCCGCATTGCAAGGTGCAATTCTGAAATTTTTTGCTTTTTCCTGCTCCTCTTAGCATGATAAAGAAGATTCAAAGAGAGTGAGATGTCAGCTCCTTTCATTCAGTCAGTAGCTTCAAACATTTCTGGTATATGAATAACATGATGTTTTTCAATGGCAAAAATCAATGAATATTGTAAATGCACAAACAGTAATTTCTCCGCATTGCAAGGTGCAATTCTGAAATTTTTTGCTTTTTCCTGCTCCTCTTAGCATGATAAAGAAGATTCAAAGAGAGTGAGATGCCAGCTCCTTTCATTCAGTCAGTAGCTTCAATCATTTCTGGACGTTTTTCAATGGCAAAAATCAATGAATATTGTAAATGCACAAACAGTAATTTCTCCGCATTGCAAGGTGCAATTCTGAAATTTTTTGCTTTTTCCTGCTCCTCTTAGCATGATAAAGAGGATTCAAAGAGAGTGAGATGCCAGCTCCTTTCATTCAGTCAGTAGCTTCAATCATTTCTGGACGTTTTTCAATGGTAAAAATCAATGAATATTGTAAATGCACAAACAGTAATTTCTCCACATTGCAATGTGCAATTCTAAAATTTTTTGCTTTTTCCTGCTCCTCTTAGCATGATAAAGAAGATTCAAAGAGAGTGAGATGCCTGCTCCTTTCATTCAGTCAGTAGCTTCAAACATTTCTGGTATATGAATAACATGATGTTTTTCAATGGCAAAAATCAATGAATATTGTAAATGCACAAACAGTAATTTCTCCGCATTGCAAGGTGCAATTCTGAAATTTTTTGCTTTTTCCTGCTCCTCTTAGCATGATAAAGAAGATTCAAAGAGAGTGAGATGCCAACTCCTTTCATTCAGTCAGTAGCTTCAAACATTTCTGGTATATGAATAACATGATGTTTTTCAATGGCAAAAATCAATGAATATTGTAAATGCACAAACAGTAATTTCTCCGCATTGCAAGGTGCAATTCTGAAATTTTTTGCTTTTTCCTGCTCCTCTTAGCATGATAAAGAAGATTCAAAGAGAGTGAGATGCCAGCTCCTTTCATTCAGTCAGTAGCTTCAATCATTTCTGGACGTTTTTCAATGGCAAAAATCAATGAATATTGTAAATGCACAAACAGTAATTTCTCCGCATTGCAAGGTGCAATTCTGAAATTTTTTGCTTTTTCCTGCTCCTCTTAGCATGATAAAGAAGATTCAAAGAGAGTGAGATGCCAGCTCCTTTCATTCAGTCAGTACCTTCAATCATTTCTGGACGTTTTTCAATGGCAAAAATCAATGAATATTGTAAATGCACAAACAGTAATTTCTCCGCATTGCAAGGTGCAATTCTGAAATTTTTTGCTTTTTCCCGCTCCTCTTAGCATGATAAAGAAGATTCAAAGAGAGTGAGGTGCCAGCTCCTTTCATTCAGTCAGTAGCTTCAAACATTTCTGGTATATGAATAACATGTTTTTCAATGGCAAAAATCAATGAATATTGTAAATGCACAAACAGTAATTTCTCCGCATTGCAAGGTGCAATTCTGAAATTTTTTGCTTTTTCCTGCTCCTCTTAGCATGATAAAGAAGATTCAAAGAGAGTGAGATGCCAGCTCCTTTCATTCAGTCAGTAGCTTCAATCATTTCTGGACGTTTTTCAATGGCAAAAATCAATGAATATTGTATATGCACAAACAGTAATTTCTCCGCATTGCAAGGTGCAATTCTGAAATTTTTTGCTTTTTCCTGCTCCTCTTAGCATGATAAAGAAGATTCAAAGAGAGTGAGATGCCAGCTCCTTTCATTCAGTCAGTAGCTTCAATCATTTCTGGACGTTTTTCAATGGCAAAAATCAATGAATATTGTAAATGCACAAACAGTAATTTCTCCGCATTGCAAGGTGCAATTCTGAATTTTTTTGCTTTTTCCTGCTCCTCTTAGCATGATAAAGAAGATTCAAAGAGAGTGAGATGCCAGCTCCTTTGATTCAGTCAGTAGCTTCAAACATTTCTGGTATATGAATAACATGATGTTTTTCAATGGCAAAAATCAATGAATATTGTAAATGCACAAACAGTAATTTCTCCGCATTGCAAGGTGCAAGTCTGAAATTTTTTGCTTTTTCCTGCTCCTCTTAGCATGATAAAGAAGATTCAAAGAGAGTGAGATGCCAGCTACTTTCATTCAGTCAGTAGCTTCAATCATTTCTGGACGTTTTTCAATGGTAAAAATCAATGAATATTGTAAATGCACAAACAGTAATTTCTCCACATTGCAAGGTGCAATTCTGAATTTTTTTGCTTTTTCCTGCTCCTCTTAGCATGATAAAGAAGATTCAAAGAGAGTGAGATGCCAGCTCCTTTCATTCAGTCAGTAGCTTCAAACATTTCTGGTATATGAATAACATGATGTTTTTCAATGGCAAAAATCAATGAATATTGTAAATGCACAAACAGTAATTTCTCCGCATTGCAAGGTGCAAGTCTGAAATTTTTTGCTTTTTCCTGCTCCTCTTAGCATGATAAAGAAGATTCAAAGAGAGTGAGATGCCAGCTACTTTCATTCAGTCAGTAGCTTCAATCATTTCTGGATGTTTTTCAATGGTAAAAATCAATGAATATTGTAAATGCACAAACAGTAATTTCTCCACATTGCAAGGTGCAATTCTGAAATTTTTTGCTTTTTCCTGCTCCTCTTAGCATGATAAAGAAGATTCAAAGAGAGTGAGATGCCAGCTCCTTTCATTCAGTCAGTAGCTTCAAACATTTCTGGTATATGAATAACATGATGTTTTTCAATGGCAAAAATCAATGAATATTGTAAATGCACAAACAGTAATTTCTCCACATTGCAAGGTGCAATTCTGAAATTTTTTGCTTTTTCCTGCTCCTCTTAGCATGATAAAGAAGATTCAAAGAGAGTGAGATGCCAGCTCCTTTCATTCAGTCAGTAGCTTCAAACATTTCTGGTATATGAATAACATGATGTTTTTCAATGGCAAAAATCAATGAATATTGTAAATGCACAAACAGTAATTTCTCCGCATTGCAAGGTGCAATTCTGAAATTTTTTGCTTTTTCCTGCTCCTCTTAGCATGATAAAGAAGATTCAAAGAGAGTGAGATGCCAGCTCCTTTCATTCAGTTAGTAGCTTCAATCATTTCTGGACGTTTTTCAATGGCAAAAATCAATGAATATTGTAAATGCACAAACAGTAATTTCTCCGCATTGCAAGGTGCAATTCTGAAATTTTTTGCTTTTTCCTGCTCCTCTTAGCATGATAAAGAAGATTCAAAGAGAGTGAGATGTCAGCTCCTTTCATTCAGTCAGTAGCTTCAAACATTTCTGGTATATGAATAACATGATGTTTTTCAATGGCAAAAATCAATGAATATTGTAAATGCACAAACAGTAATTTCTCCACATTGCAAGGTGCAATTCTGAAATTTTTTGCTTTTTCCTGCTCCTCTTAGCATGATAAAGAAGATTCAAAGAGAGTGAGATGCCAGCTCCTTTCATTCAGTCAGTAGCTTCAAACATTTCTGGTATATGAATAACATGATGTTTTTCAATGGCAAAAATCAATGAATATTGTAAATGCACAAACAGTAATTTCTCCGCATTGCAAGGTGCAATTCTGAAATTTTTTGCTTTTTCCTGCTCCTCTTAGCATGATAAAGAAGATTCAAAGAGAGTGAGATGCCAGCTCCTTTCATTCAGTCAGTAGCTTCAATCATTTCTGGACGTTTTTCAATGGCAAAAATCAATGAATATTGTAAATGCACAAACAGTAATTTCTCCGCATTGCAAGGTGCAATTCTGAAATTTTTTGCTTTTTCCTGCTCCTCTTAGCATGATAAAGAAGATTCAAAGAGAGTGAGATGTCAGCTCCTTTCATTCAGTCAGTAGCTTCAAACATTTCTGGTATATGAATAACATGATGTTTTTCAATGGCAAAAATCAATGAATATTGTAAATGCACAAACAGTAATTTCTCCGCATTGCAAGGTGCAATTCTGAAATTTTTTGCTTTTTCCTGCTCCTCTTAGCATGATAAAGAAGATTCAAAGAGAGTGAGATGCCAGCTCCTTTCATTCAGTCAGTAGCTTCAATCATTTCTGGACGTTTTTCAATGGCAAAAATCAATGAATATTGTAAATGCACAAACAGTAATTTCTCCGCATTGCAAGGTGCAATTCTGAAATTTTTTGCTTTTTCCTGCTCCTCTTAGCATGATAAAGAGGATTCAAAGAGAGTGAGATGCCAGCTCCTTTCATTCAGTCAGTAGCTTCAATCATTTCTGGACGTTTTTCAATGGCAAAAATCAATGAATATTGTAAATGCACAAACAGTAATTTCTCCGCATTGCAAGGTGCAATTCTGAATTTTTTTGCTTTTTCCTGCTCCTCTTAGCATGATAAAGAAGATTCAAAGAGAGTGAGATGCCAGCTCCTTTCATTCAGTCAGTAGCTTCAAACATTTCTGGTATATGAATAACATGATGTTTTTCAATGGCAAAAATCAATGAATATTGTAAATGCACAAACAGTAATTTCTCCGCATTGCAAGGTGCAAGTCTGAAATTTTTTGCTTTTTCCTGCTCCTCTTAGCATGATAAAGAAGATTCAAAGAGAGTGAGATGCCAGCTACTTTCATTCAGTCAGTAGCTTCAATCATTTCTGGACGTTTTTCAATGGTAAAAATCAATGAATATTGTAAATGCACAAACAGTAATTTCTCCACATTGCAAGGTGCAATTCTGAATTTTTTTGCTTTTTCCTGCTCCTCTTAGCATGATAAAGAAGATTCAAAGAGAGTGAGATGCCAGCTCCTTTCATTCAGTCAGTAGCTTCAAACATTTCTGGTATATGAATAACATGATGTTTTTCAATGGCAAAAATCAATGAATATTGTAAATGCACAAACAGTAATTTCTCCGCATTGCAAGGTGCAAGTCTGAAATTTTTTGCTTTTTCCTGCTCCTCTTAGCATGATAAAGAAGATTCAAAGAGAGTGAGATGCCAGCTACTTTCATTCAGTCAGTAGCTTCAATCATTTCTGGACGTTTTTCAATGGTAAAAATCAATGAATATTGTAAATGCACAAACAGTAATTTCTCCACATTGCAAGGTGCAATTCTGAAATTTTTTGCTTTTTCCTGCTCCTCTTAGCATGATAAAGAAGATTCAAAGAGAGTGAGATGCCAGCTCCTTTCATTCAGTCAGTAGCTTCAAACATTTCTGGTATATGAATAACATGATGTTTTTCAATGGCAAAAATCAATGAATATTGTAAATGCACAAACAGTAATTTCTCCACATTGCAAGGTGCAATTCTGAAATTTTTTGCTTTTTCCTGCTCCTCTTAGCTTGATAAAGAAGATTCAAAGAGAGTGAGATGCCAGCTCCTTTCATTCAGTCAGTAGCTTCAAACATTTCTGGTATATGAATAACATGATGTTTTTCAATGGCAAAAATCAATGAATATTGTAAATGCACAAACAGTAATTTCTCCGCATTGCAAGGTGCAATTCTGAAATTTTTTGCTTTTTCCTGCTCCTCTTAGCATGATAAAGAAGATTCAAAGAGAGTGAGATGCCAGCTCCTTTCATAAAGTTAGTAGCTTCAATCATTTCTGGACGTTTTTCAATGGCAAAAATCAATGAATATTGTAAATGCACAAACAGTAATTTCTCCGCATTGCAAGGTGCAATTCTGAAATTTTTTGCTTTTTCCTGCTCCTCTTAGCATGATAAAGAAGATTCAAAGAGAGTGAGATGTCAGCTCCTTTCATTCAGTCAGTAGCTTCAAACATTTCTGGTATATGAATAACATGATGTTTTTCAATGGCAAAAATCAATGAATATTGTAAATGCACAAACAGTAATTTCTCCACATTGCAAGGTGCAATTCTGAAATTTTTTGCTTTTTCCTGCTCCTCTTAGCATGATAAAGAAGATTCAAAGAGAGTGAGATGCCAGCTCCTTTCATTCAGTCAGTAGCTTCAAACATTTCTGGTATATGAATAACATGATGTTTTTCAATGGCAAAAATCAATGAATATTGTAAATGCACAAACAGTAATTTCTCCGCATTGCAAGGTGCAATTCTGAAATTTTTTGCTTTTTCCTGCTCCTCTTAGCATGATAAAGAAGATTCAAAGAGAGTGAGATGCCAGCTCCTTTCATTCAGTCAGTAGCTTCAATCATTTCTGGACGTTTTTCAATGGCAAAAATCAATGAATATTGTAAATGCACAAACAGTAATTTCTCCGCATTGCAAGGTGCAATTCTGAAATTTTTTGCTTTTTCCTGCTCCTCTTAGCATGATAAAGAAGATTCAAAGAGAGTGAGATGCCAGCTCCTTTCATTCAGTCAGTAGCTTCAATCATTTCTGGACGTTTTTCAATGGCAAAAATCAATGAATATTGTAAATGCACAAACAGTAATTTCTCCGCATTGCAAGGTGCAATTCTGAAATTTTTTGCTTTTTCCTGCTCCTCTTAGCATGATAAAGAAGATTCAAAGAGAGTGAGATGTCAGCTCCTTTCATTCAGTCAGTAGCTTCAAACATTTCTGGTATATGAATAACATGATGTTTTTCAATGGCAAAAATCAATGAATATTGTAAATGCACAAACAGTAATTTCTCCACATTGCAAGGTGCAATTCTGAAATTTTTTGCTTTTTCCTGCTCCTCTTAGCATGATAAAGAAGATTCAAAGAGAGTGAGATGCCAGCTCCTTTCATTCAGTCAGTAGCTTCAAACATTTCTGGTATATGAATAACATGATGTTTTTCAATGGCAAAAATCAATGAATATTGTAAATGCACAAACAGTAATTTCTCCGCATTGCAAGGTGCAATTCTGAAATTTTTTGCTTTTTCCTGCTCCTCTTAGCATGATAAAGAAGATTCAAAGAGAGTGAGATGCCAGCTCCTTTCATTCAGTCAGTAGCTTCAATCATTTCTGGACTTTTTCAATGGCAAAAATCAATGAATATTGTAAATGCACAAACAGTAATTTCTCCGCATTGCAAGGTGCAATTCTGAAATTTTTTGCTTTTTCCTGCTCCTCTTAGCATGATAAAGAAGATTCAAAGAGAGTGAGATGTCAGCTCCTTTCATTCAGTCAGTAGCTTCAAACATTTCTGGTATATGAATAACATGATGTTTTTCAATGGCAAAAATCAATGAATATTGTAAATGCACAAACAGTAATTTCTCCACATTGCAAGGTGCAATTCTGAAATTTTTTGCTTTTTCCTGCTCCTCTTAGCATGATAAAGAAGATTCAAAGAGAGTGAGATGCCAGCTCCTTTCATTCAGTCAGTAGCTTCAAACATTTCTGGTATATGAATAACATGATGTTTTTCAATGGCAAAAATCAATGAATATTGTAAATGCACAAACAGTAATTTCTCCGCATTGCAAGGTGCAATTCTGAAATTTTTTGCTTTTTCCTGCTCCTCTTAGCATGATAAAGAAGATTCAAAGAGAGTGAGATGCCAGCTCCTTTCATTCAGTCAGTAGCTTCAATCATTTCTGGACGTTTTTCAATGGCAAAAATCAATGAATATTGTAAATGCACAAACAGTAATTTCTCCGCATTGCAAGGTGCAATTCTGAAATTTTTTGCTTTTTCCTGCTCCTCTTAGCATGATAAAGAAGATTCAAAGAGAGTGAGATGCCAGCTCCTTTCATTCAGTCAGTAGCTTCAATCATTTCTGGACGTTTTTCAATGGCAAAAATCAATGAATATTGTAAATGCACAAACAGTAATTTCTCCGCATTGCAAGGTGCAATTCTGAAATTTTTTGCTTTTTCCTGCTCCTCTTAGCATGATAAAGAAGATTCAAAGAGAGTGAGATGTCAGCTCCTTTCATTCAGTCAGTAGCTTCAAACATTTCTGGTATATGAATAACATGATGTTTTTCAATGGCAAAAATCAATGAATATTGTAAATGCACAAACAGTAATTTCTCCACATTGCAAGGTGCAATTCTGAAATTTTTTGCTTTTTCCTGCTCCTCTTAGCATGATAAAGAAGATTCAAAGAGAGTGAGATGCCAGCTCCTTTCATTCAGTCAGTAGCTTCAAACATTTCTGGTATATGAATAACATGATGTTTTTCAATGGCAAAAATCAATGAATATTGTAAATGCACAAACAGTAATTTCTCCGCATTGCAAGGTGCAATTCTGAAATTTTTTGCTTTTTCCTGCTCCTCTTAGCATGATAAAGAAGATTCAAAGAGAGTGAGATGCCAGCTCCTTTCATTCAGTCAGTAGCTTCAATCATTTCTGGACTTTTTCAATGGCAAAAATCAATGAATATTGTAAATGCACAAACAGTAATTTCTCCGCATTGCAAGGTGCAATTCTGAAATTTTTTGCTTTTTCCTGCTCCTCTTAGCATGATAAAGAAGATTCAAAGAGAGTGAGATGTCAGCTCCTTTCATTCAGTCAGTAGCTTCAAACATTTCTGGTATATGAATAACATGATGTTTTTCAATGGCAAAAATCAATGAATATTGTAAATGCACAAACAGTAATTTCTCCGCATTGCAAGGTGCAATTCTGAAATTTTTTGCTTTTTCCTGCTCCTCTTAGCATGATAAAGAAGATTCAAAGAGAGTGAGATGCCAGCTCCTTTCATTCAGTCAGTACCTTCAATCATTTCTGGACGTTTTTCAATGGCAAAAATCAATGAATATTGTAAATGCACAAACAGTAATTTCTCCGCATTGCAAGGTGCAATTCTGAAATTTTTTGCTTTTTCCCGCTCCTCTTAGCATGATAAAGAAGATTCAAAGAGAGTGAGGTGCCAGCTCCTTTCATTCAGTCAGTAGCTTCAAACATTTCTGGTATATGAATAACATGTTTTTCAATGGCAAAAATCAATGAATATTGTAAATGCACAAACAGTAATTTCTCCGCATTGCAAGGTGCAATTCTGAAATTTTTTGCTTTTTCCTGCTCCTCTTAGCATGATAAAGAAGATTCAAAGAGAGTGAGATGCCAGCTCCTTTCATTCAATCAGTAGCTTCAATCATTTCTGGACGTTTTTCAATGGCAAAAATCAATGAATATTGTATATGCACAAACAGTAATTTCTCCGCATTGCAAGGTGCAATTCTGAAATTTTTTGCTTTTTCCTGCTCCTCTTAGCATGATAAAGAAGATTCAAAGAGAGTGAGGTGCCAGCTCCTTTCATTCAGTCAGTAGCTTCAAACATTTCTGGTATATGAATAACATGTTTTTCAATGGCAAAAATCAATGAATATTGTAAATGCACAAACAGTAATTTCTCCGCATTGCAAGGTGCAATTCTGAAATTTTTTGCTTTTTCCTGCTCCTCTTAGCATGATAAAGAAGATTCAAAGAGAGTGAGATGCCAGCTCCTTTCATTCAGTCAGTAGCTTCAATCATTTCTGGACGTTTTTCAATGGCAAAAATCAATGAATATTGTAAATGCACAAACAGTAATTTCTCCGCATTGCAAGGTGCAATTCTGAAATTTTTTGCTTTTTCCTGCTCCTCTTAGCATGATAAAGAAGATTCAAAGAGAGTGAGATGCCAGCTCCTTTCATTCAGTCAGTAGCTTCAATCATTTCTGGACGTTTTTCAATGGCAAAAATCAATGAATATTGTAAATGCACAAACAGTAATTTCTCCGCATTGCAAGGTGCAATTCTGAAATTTTTTGCTTTTTCCTGCTCCTCTTAGCATGATAAAGAAGATTCAAAGAGAGTGAGATGCCAGCTCCTTTGATTCAGTCAGTAGCTTCAAACATTTCTGGTATATGAATAACATGATGTTTTTCAATGGCAAAAATCAATGAATATTGTAAATGCACAAACAGTAATTTCTCCGCATTGCAAGGTGCAAGTCTGAAATTTTTTGCTTTTTCCTGCTCCTCTTAGCATGATAAAGAAGATTCAAAGAGAGTGAGATGCCAGCTACTTTCATTCAGTCAGTAGCTTCAATCATTTCTGGACGTTTTTCAATGGTAAAAATCAATGAATATTGTAAATGCACAAACAGTAATTTCTCCACATTGCAAGGTGCAATTCTGAAATTTTTTGCTTTTTCCTGCTCCTCTTAGCATGATAAAGAAGATTCAAAGAGAGTGAGATGCCAGCTCCTTTGATTCAGTCGGTAGCTTCAAACATTTCTGGTATATGAATAACATGATGTTTTTCAATGGCAAAAATCAATGAATATTGTAAATGCACAAACAGTAATTTCTCCGCATTGCAAGGTGCAAGTCTGAAATTTTTTGCTTTTTCCTGCTCCTCTTAGCATGATAAAGAAGATTCAAAGAGAGTGAGATGCCAGCTACTTTCATTCAGTCAGTAGCTTCAATCATTTCTGGACGTTTTTCAATGGTAAAAATCAATGAATATTGTAAATGCACAAACAGTAATTTCTCCACATTGCAAGGTGCAATTCTGAAATTTTTTGCTTTTTCCTGCTCCTCTTAGCATGATAAAGAAGATTCAAAGAGAGTGAGATGCCAGCTCCTTTCATTCAGTCAGTAGCTTCAAACATTTCTGGTATATGAATAACATGATGTTTTTCAATGGCAAAAATCAATGAATATTGTAAATGCACAAACAGTAATTTCTCCACATTGCAAGGTGCAATTCTGAAATTTTTTGCTTTTTCCTGCTCCTCTTAGCATGATAAAGAAGATTCAAAGAGAGTGAGATGCCAGCTCCTTTCATTCAGTCAGTAGCTTCAAACATTTCTGGTATATGAATAACATGTTTTTCAATGGCAAAAATCAATGAATATTGTAAATGCACAAACAGTAATTTCTCCGCATTGCAAGGTGCAATTCTGAAATTTTTTGCTTTTTCCTGCTCCTCTTAGCATGATAAAGAAGATTCAAAGAGAGTGAGATGCCAGCTCCTTTCATTCAGTCAGTAGCTTCAATCATTTCTGGACGTTTTTCAATGGCAAAAATCAATGAATATTGTAAATGCACAAACAGTAATTTCTCCGCATTGCAAGGTGCAATTCTGAAATTTTTTGCTTTTTCCTGCTCCTCTTAGCATGATAAAGAAGATTCAAAGAGAGTGAGATGTCAGCTCCTTTCATTCAGTCAGTAGCTTCAAACATTTCTGGTATATGAATAACATGATGTTTTTCAATGGCAAAAATCAATGAATATTGTAAATGCACAAACAGTAATTTCTCCGCATTGCAAGGTGCAATTCTGAAATTTTTTGCTTTTTCCTGCTCCTCTTAGCATGATAAAGAAGATTCAAAGAGAGTGAGATGCCAGCTCCTTTCATTCAGTCAGTAGCTTCAATCATTTCTGGACGTTTTTCAATGGCAAAAATCAATGAATATTGTAAATGCACAAACAGTAATTTCTCCGCATTGCAAGGTGCAATTCTGAAATTTTTTGCTTTTTCCTGCTCCTCTTAGCATGATAAAGAAGATTCAAAGAGAGTGAGATGCCAGCTCCTTTCATTCAGTCAGTAGCTTCAATCATTTCTGGACGTTTTTCAATGGCAAAAATCAATGAATATTGTAAATGCACAAACAGTAATTTCTCCGCATTGCAAGGTGCAATTCTGAAATTTTTTGCTTTTTCCTGCTCCTCTTAGCATGATAAAGAAGATTCAAAGAGAGTGAGATGCCAACTCCTTTCATTCAGTCAGTAGCTTCAAACATTTCTGGTATATGAATAACATGATGTTTTTCAATGGCAAAAATCAATGAATATTGTAAATGCACAAACAGTAATTTCTCCGCATTGCAAGGTGCAATTCTGAAATTTTTTGCTTTTTCCTGCTCCTCTTAGCATGATAAAGAAGATTCAAAGAGAGTGAGATGCCAGCTCCTTTCATTCAATCAGTAGCTTCAATCATTTCTGGACGTTTTTCAATGGCAAAAATCAATGAATATTGTATATGCACAAACAGTAATTTCTCCGCATTGCAAGGTGCAATTCTGAAATTTTTTGCTTTTTCCTGCTCCTCTTAGCATGATAAAGAAGATTCAAAGAGAGTGAGATGCCAGCTCCTTTCATTCAGTCAGTAGCTTCAATCATTTCTGGACGTTTTTCAATGGCAAAAATCAATGAATATTGTAAATGCACAAACAGTAATTTCTCCGCATTGCAAGGTGCAATTCTGAAATTTTTTGCTTTTTCCTGCTCCTCTTAGCATGATAAAGAAGATTCAAAGAGAGTGAGATGCCAGCTCCTTTGATTCAGTCAGTAGCTTCAAACATTTCTGGTATATGAATAACATGATGTTTTTCAATGGCAAAAATCAATGAATATTGTAAATGCACAAACAGTAATTTCTCCGCATTGCAAGGTGCAAGTCTGAAATTTTTTGCTTTTTCCTGCTCCTCTTAGCATGATAAAGAAGATTCAAAGAGAGTGAGATGCCAGCTACTTTCATTCAGTCAGTAGCTTCAATCATTTCTGGACGTTTTTCAATGGTAAAAATCAATGAATATTGTAAATGCACAAACAGTAATTTCTCCACATTGCAAGGTGCAATTCTGAAATTTTTTGCTTTTTCCTGCTCCTCTTAGCATGATAAAGAAGATTCAAAGAGAGTGAGATGCCAGCTCCTTTCATTCAGTCAGTAGCTTCAAACATTTCTGGTATATGAATAACATGATGTTTTTCAATGGCAAAAATCAATGAATATTGTAAATGCACAAACAGTAATTTCTCCGCATTGCAAGGTGCAAGTCTGAAATTTTTTGCTTTTTCCTGCTCCTCTTAGCATGATAAAGAAGATTCAAAGAGAGTGAGATGCCAGCTACTTTCATTCAGTCAGTAGCTTCAATCATTTCTGGACGTTTTTCAATGGTAAAAATCAATGAATATTGTAAATGCACAAACAGTAATTTCTCCACATTGCAAGGTGCAATTCTGAAATTTTTTGCTTTTTCCTGCTTCTCTTAGCATGATAAAGAAGATTCAAAGAGAGTGAGATGCCAGCTCCTTTCATTCAGTCAGTAGCTTCAAACATTTCTGGTATATGAATAACATGATGTTTTTCAATGGCAAAAATCAATGAATATTGTAAATGCACAAACAGTAATTTCTCCACATTGCAAGGTGCAATTCTGAAATTTTTTGCTTTTTCCTGCTCCTCTTAGCATGATAAAGAAGATTCAAAGAGAGTGAGATGCCAGCTCCTTTCATTCAGTCAGTAGCTTCAAACATTTCTGGTATATGAATAACATGATGTTTTTCAATGGCAAAAATCAATGAATATTGTAAATGCACAAACAGTAATTTCTCCGCATTGCAAGGTGCAATTCTGAAATTTTTTGCTTTTTCCTGCTCCTCTTAGCATGATAAAGAAGATTCAAAGAGAGTGAGATGCCAGCTCCTTTCATTCAGTCAGTAGCTTCAATCATTTCTGGACGTTTTTCAATGGCAAAAATCAATGAATATTGTAAATGCACAAACAGTAATTTCTCCGCATTGCAAGGTGCAATTCTGAAATTTTTTGCTTTTTCCTGCTCCTCTTAGCATGATAAAGAAGATTCAAAGAGAGTGAGATGTCAGCTCCTTTCATTCAGTCAGTAGCTTCAAACATTTCTGGTATATGAATAACATGATGTTTTTCAATGGCAAAAATCAATGAATATTGTAAATGCACAAACAGTAATTTCTCCGCATTGCAAGGTGCAATTCTGAAATTTTTTGCTTTTTCCTGCTCCTCTTAGCATGATAAAGAAGATTCAAAGAGAGTGAGATGCCAGCTCCTTTCATTCAGTCAGTAGCTTCAATCATTTCTGGACGTTTTTCAATGGCAAAAATCAATGAATATTGTAAATGCACAAACAGTAATTTCTCCGCATTGCAAGGTGCAATTCTGAAATTTTTTGCTTTTTCCTGCTCCTCTTAGCATGATAAAGAAGATTCAAAGAGAGTGAGATGCCAGCTCCTTTCATTCAGTCAGTAGCTTCAATCATTTCTGGACGTTTTTCAAAGGCAAAAATCAATGAATATTGTAAATGCACAAACAGTAATTTCTCCGCATTGCAAGGTGCAATTCTGAAATTTTTTGCTTTTTCCTGCTCCTCTTAGCATGATAAAGATTCAAAGAGAGTGAGATGCCAGCTCCTTTGATTCAGTCAGTAGCTTCAAACATTTCTGGTATATGAATAACATGATGTTTTTCAATGGCAAAAATCAATGAATATTGTAAATGCACAAACAGTAATTTCTCCGCATTGCAAGGTGCAAGTCTGAAATTTTTTGCTTTTTCCTGCTCCTCTTAGCATGATAAAGAAGATTCAAAGAGAGTGAGATGCCAGCTACTTTCATTCAGTCAGTAGCTTCAATCATTTCTGGACGTTTTTCAATGGTAAAAATCAATGAATATTGTTTATGCACAAACAGTAATTTCTCCACATTGCAAGGTGCAATTCTGAAATTTTTTGCTTTTTCCTGCTCCTCTTAGCATGATAAAGAAGATTCAAAGAGAGTGAGATGCCAGCTCCTTTCATTCAGTCAGTAGCTTCAAACATTTCTGGTATATGAATAACATGATGTTTTTCAATGGCAAAAATCAATGAATATTGTAAATGCACAAACAGTAATTTCTCCGCATTGCAAGGTGCAAGTCTGAAATTTTTTGCTTTTTCCTGCTCCTCTTAGCATGATAAAGAAGATTCAAAGAGAGTGAGATGCCAGCTACTTTCATTCAGTCAGTAGCTTCAATCATTTCTGGACGTTTTTCAATGGTAAAAATCAATGAATATTGTAAATGCACAAACAGTAATTTCTCCGCATTGCAAGGTGCAATTCTGAAATTTTTTGCTTTTTCCTGCTCCTCTTAGCATGATAAAGAAGATTCAAAGAGAGTGAGATGCCAGCTCCTTTCATTCAGTCAGTAGCTTCAAACATTTCTGGTATATGAATAACATGATGTTTTTCAATGGCAAAAATCAATGAATATTGTAAATGCACAAACAGTAATTTCTCCACATTGCAAGGTGCAATTCTGAAATTTTTTGCTTTTTCCTGCTCCTCTTAGCATGATAAAGAAGATTCAAAGAGAGTGAGATGCCAGCTCCTTTCATTCAGTCAGTAGCTTCAAACATTTCTGGTATATGAATAACATGATGTTTTTCAATGGCAAAAATCAATGAATATTGTAAATGCACAAACAGTAATTTCTCCGCATTGCAAGGTGCAATTCTGAAATTTTTTGCTTTTTCCTGCTCCTCTTAGCATGATAAAGAAGATTCAAAGAGAGTGAGATGCCAGCTCCTTTCATTCAGTCAGTAGCTTCAATCATTTCTGGACGTTTTTCAATGGCAAAAATCAATGAATATTGTAAATGCACAAACAGTAATTTCTCCGCATTGCAAGGTGCAATTCTGAAATTTTTTGCTTTTTCCTGCTCCTCTTAGCATGATAAAGAAGATTCAAAGAGAGTGAGATGTCAGCTCCTTTCATTCAGTCAGTAGCTTCAAACATTTCTGGTATATGAATAACATGATGTTTTTCAATGGCAAAAATCAATGAATATTGTAAATGCACAAACAGTAATTTCTCCGCATTGCAAGGTGCAATTCTGAAATTTTTTGCTTTTTCCTGCTCCTCTTAGCATGATAAAGAAGATTCAAAGAGAGTGAGATGCCAGCTCCTTTCATTCAGTCAGTAGCTTCAATCATTTCTGGACGTTTTTCAATGGCAAAAATCAATGAATATTGTAAATGCACAAACAGTAATTTCTCCGCATTGCAAGGTGCAATTCTGAAATTTTTTGCTTTTTCCTGCTCCTCTTAGCATGATAAAGAAGATTCAAAGAGAGTGAGATGCCAGCTCCTTTCATTCAGTCAGTAGCTTCAAACATTTCTGGTATATGAATAACATGATGTTTTTCAATGGCAAAAATCAATGAATATTGTAAATGCACAAACAGTAATTTCTCCGCATTGCAAGGTGCAATTCTGAAATTTTTTGCTTTTTCCTGCTCCTCTTAGCATGATAAAGAAGATTCAAAGAGAGTGAGATGCCAACTCCTTTCATTCAGTCAGTAGCTTCAAACATTTCTGGTATATGAATAACATGATGTTTTTCAATGGCAAAAATCAATGAATATTGTAAATGCACAAACAGTAATTTCTCCGCATTGCAAGGTGCAATTCTGAAATTGTTTGCTTTTTCCTGCTCCTCTTAGCATGATAAAGAAGATTCAAAGAGAGTGAGATGCCAGCTCCTTTCATTCAGTCAGTAGCTTCAATCATTTCTGGACGTTTTTCAATGGCAAAAATCAATGAATATTGTAAATGCACAAACAGTAATTTCTCCGCATTGCAAGGTGCAATTCTGAAATTTTTTGCTTTTTCCTGCTCCTCTTAGCATGATAAAGAAGATTCAAAGAGAGTGAGATGCCAGCTCCTTTCATTCAGTCAGTACCTTCAATCATTTCTGGACGTTTTTCAATGGCAAAAATCAATGAATATTGTAAATGCACAAACAGTAATTTCTCCGCATTGCAAGGTGCAATTCTGAAATTTTTTGCTTTTTCCCGCTCCTCTTAGCATGATAAAGAAGATTCAAAGAGAGTGAGGTGCCAGCTCCTTTCATTCAGTCAGTAGCTTCAAACATTTCTGGTATATGAATAACATGTTTTTCAATGGCAAAAATCAATGAATATTGTAAATGCACAAACAGTAATTTCTCCGCATTGCAAGGTGCAATTCTGAAATTTTTTGCTTTTTCCTGCTCCTCTTAGCATGATAAAGAAGATTCAAAGAGAGTGAGATGCCAGCTTCTTTCATTCAATCAGTAGCTTCAATCATTTCTGGACGTTTTTCAATGGCAAAAATCAATGAATATTGTATATGCACAAACAGTAATTTCTCCGCATTGCAAGGTGCAATTCTGAAATTTTTTGCTTTTTCCTGCTCCTCTTAGCATGATAAAGAAGATTCAAAGAGAGTGAGGTGCCAGCTCCTTTCATTCAGTCAGTAGCTTCAAACATTTCTGGTATATGAATAACATGTTTTTCAATGGCAAAAATCAATGAATATTGTAAATGCACAAACAGTAATTTCTCCGCATTGCAAGGTGCAATTCTGAAATTTTTTGCTTTTTCCTGCTCCTCTTAGCATGATAAAGAAGATTCAAAGAGAGTGAGATGCCAGCTCCTTTCATTCAGTCAGTAGCTTCAATCATTTCTGGACGTTTTTCAATGGCAAAAATCAATGAATATTGTAAATGCACAAACAGTAATTTCTCCGCATTGCAAGGTGCAATTCTGAAATTTTTTGCTTTTTCCTGCTCCTCTTAGCATGATAAAGAAGATTCAAAGAGAGTGAGATGCCAGCTCCTTTCATTCAGTCAGTAGCTTCAATCATTTCTGGACGTTTTTCAATGGCAAAAATCAATGAATATTGTAAATGCACAAACAATAATTTCTCCGCATTGCAAGGTGCAATTCTGAAATTTTTTGCTTTTTCCTGCTCCTCTTAGCATGATAAAGAAGATTCAAAGAGAGTGAGATGCCAGCTCCTTTGATTCAGTCAGTAGCTTCAAACATTTCTGGTATATGAATAACATGATGTTTTTCAATGGCAAAAATCAATGAATATTGTAAATGCACAAACAGTAATTTCTCCGCATTGCAAGGTGCAAGTCTGAAATTTTTTGCTTTTTCCTGCTCCTCTTAGCATGATAAAGAAGATTCAAAGAGAGTGAGATGCCAGCTCCTTTCATTCAGTCAGTAGCTTCAAACATTTCTGGTATATGAATAACATGATGTTTTTCAATGGCAAAAATCAATGAATATTGTAAATGCACAAACAGTAATTTCTCCGCATTGCAAGGTGCAAGTATGAAATTTTTTGCTTTTTCCTGCTCCTCTTAGCATGATAAAGAAGATTCAAAGAGAGTGAGATGCCAGCTACTTTCATTCAGTCAGTAGCTTCAATCATTTCTGGACGTTTTTCAATGGTAAAAATCAATGAATATTGTAAATGCACAAACAGTAATTTCTCCACATTGCAAGGTGCAATTCTGAAATTTTTTGCTTTTTCCTGCTCCTCTTAGCATGATAAAGAAGATTCAAAGAGAGTGAGATGCCAGCTCCTTTCATTCAGTCAGTAGCTTCAAACATTTCTGGTATATGAATAACATGATGTTTTTCAATGGCAAAAATCAATGAATATTGTAAATGCACAAACAGTAATTTCTCCGCATTGCAAGGTGCAATTCTGAAATTTTTTGCTTTTTCCTGCTCCTCTTAGCATGATAAAGAAGATTCAAAGAGAGTGAGATGCCAGCTCCTTTCATTCAGTCAGTAGCTTCAATCATTTCTGGACGTTTTTCAATGGCAAAAATCAATGAATATTGTAAATGCACAAACAGTAATTTCTCCGCATTGCAAGGTGCAATTCTGAAATTTTTTGCTTTTTCCTGCTCCTCTTAGCATGATAAAGAAGATTCAAAGAGAGTGAGATGCCAGCTCCTTTCATTCAGTCAGTAGCTTCAATCATTTCTGGACGTTTTTCAAAGGCAAAAATCAATGAATATTGTAAATGCACAAACAGTAATTTCTCCGCATTGCAAGGTGCAATTCTGAAATTTTTTGCTTTTTCCTGCTCCTCTTAGCATGATAAAGATTCAAAGAGAGTGAGATGCCAGCTCCTTTGATTCAGTCAGTAGCTTCAAACATTTCTGGTATATGAATAACATGATGTTTTTCAATGGCAAAAATCAATGAATATTGTAAATGCACAAACAGTAATTTCTCCGCATTGCAAGGTGCAAGTCTGAAATTTTTTGCTTTTTCCTGCTCCTCTTAGCATGATAAAGAAGATTCAAAGAGAGTGAGATGCCAGCTACTTTCATTCAGTCAGTAGCTTCAATCATTTCTGGAAGTTTTTCAATGGTAAAAATCAATGAATATTGTTTATGCACAAACAGTAATTTCTCCACATTGCAAGGTGCAATTCTGAAATTTTTTGCTTTTTCCTGCTCCTCTTAGCATGATAAAGAAGATTCAAAGAGAGTGAGATGCCAGCTCCTTTCATTCAGTCAGTAGCTTCAAACATTTCTGGTATATGAATAACATGATGTTTTTCAATGGCAAAAATCAATGAATATTGTAAATGCACAAACAGTAATTTCTCCGCATTGCAAGGTGCAAGTCTGAAATTTTTTGCTTTTTCCTGCTCCTCTTAGCATGATAAAGAAGATTCAAAGAGAGTGAGATGCCAGCTACTTTCATTCAGTCAGTAGCTTCAATCATTTCTGGACGTTTTTCAATGGTAAAAATCAATGAATATTGTAAATGCACAAACAGTAATTTCTCCGCATTGCAAGGTGCAATTCTGAAATTTTTTGCTTTTTCCTGCTCCTCTTAGCATGATAAAGAAGATTCAAAGAGAGTGAGATGCCAGCTCCTTTCATTCAGTCAGTAGCTTCAAACATTTCTGGTATATGAATAACATGATGTTTTTCAATGGCAAAAATCAATGAATATTGTAAATGCACAAACAGTAATTTCTCCACATTGCAAGGTGCAATTCTGAAATTTTTTGCTTTTTCCTGCTCCTCTTAGCATGATAAAGAAGATTCAAAGAGAGTGAGATGCCAGCTCCTTTCATTCAGTCAGTAGCTTCAAACATTTCTGGTATATGAATAACATGATGTTTTTCAATGGCAAAAATCAATGAATATTGTAAATGCACAAACAGTAATTTCTCCGCATTGCAAGGTGCAATTCTGAAATTTTTTGCTTTTTCCTGCTCCTCTTAGCATGATAAAGAAGATTCAAAGAGAGTGAGATGCCAGCTCCTTTCATTCAGTCAGTAGCTTCAATCATTTCTGGACGTTTTTCAATGGCAAAAATCAATGAATATTGTAAATGCACAAACAGTAATTTCTCCGCATTGCAAGGTGCAATTCTGAAATTTTTTGCTTTTTCCTGCTCCTCTTAGCATGATAAAGAAGATTCAAAGAGAGTGAGATGTCAGCTCCTTTCATTCAGTCAGTAGCTTCAAACATTTCTGGTATATGAATAACATGATGTTTTTCAATGGCAAAAATCAATGAATATTGTAAATGCACAAACAGTAATTTCTCCGCATTGCAAGGTGCAATTCTGAAATTTTTTGCTTTTTCCTGCTCCTCTTAGCATGATAAAGAAGATTCAAAGAGAGTGAGATGCCAGCTCCTTTCATTCAGTCAGTAGCTTCAATCATTTCTGGACGTTTTTCAATGGCAAAAATCAATGAATATTGTAAATGCACAAACAGTAATTTCTCCGCATTGCAAGGTGCAATTCTGAAATTTTTTGCTTTTTCCTGCTCCTCTTAGCATGATAAAGAAGATTCAAAGAGAGTGAGATGCCAGCTCCTTTCATTCAGTCAGTAGCTTCAAACATTTCTGGTATATGAATAACATGATGTTTTTCAATGGCAAAAATCAATGAATATTGTAAATGCACAAACAGTAATTTCTCCGCATTGCAAGGTGCAATTCTGAAATTTTTTGCTTTTTCCTGCTCCTCTTAGCATGATAAAGAAGATTCAAAGAGAGTGAGATGCCAACTCCTTTCATTCAGTCAGTAGCTTCAAACATTTCTGGTATATGAATAACATGATGTTTTTCAATGGCAAAAATCAATGAATATTGTAAATGCACAAACAGTAATTTCTCCGCATTGCAAGGTGCAATTCTGAAATTGTTTGCTTTTTCCTGCTCCTCTTAGCATGATAAAGAAGATTCAAAGAGAGTGAGATGCCAGCTCCTTTCATTCAGTCAGTAGCTTCAATCATTTCTGGACGTTTTTCAATGGCAAAAATCAATGAATATTGTAAATGCACAAACAGTAATTTCTCCGCATTGCAAGGTGCAATTCTGAAATTTTTTGCTTTTTCCTGCTCCTCTTAGCATGATAAAGAAGATTCAAAGAGAGTGAGATGCCAGCTCCTTTCATTCAGTCAGTACCTTCAATCATTTCTGGACGTTTTTCAATGGCAAAAATCAATGAATATTGTAAATGCACAAACAGTAATTTCTCCGCATTGCAAGGTGCAATTCTGAAATTTTTTGCTTTTTCCCGCTCCTCTTAGCATGATAAAGAAGATTCAAAGAGAGTGAGGTGCCAGCTCCTTTCATTCAGTCAGTAGCTTCAAACATTTCTGGTATATGAATAACATGTTTTTCAATGGCAAAAATCAATGAATATTGTAAATGCACAAACAGTAATTTCTCCGCATTGCAAGGTGCAATTCTGAAATTTTTTGCTTTTTCCTGCTCCTCTTAGCATGATAAAGAAGATTCAAAGAGAGTGAGATGCCAGCTTCTTTCATTCAATCAGTAGCTTCAATCATTTCTGGACGTTTTTCAATGGCAAAAATCAATGAATATTGTATATGCACAAACAGTAATTTCTCCGCATTGCAAGGTGCAATTCTGAAATTTTTTGCTTTTTCCTGCTCCTCTTAGCATGATAAAGAAGATTCAAAGAGAGTGAGGTGCCAGCTCCTTTCATTCAGTCAGTAGCTTCAAACATTTCTGGTATATGAATAACATGTTTTTCAATGGCAAAAATCAATGAATATTGTAAATGCACAAACAGTAATTTCTCCGCATTGCAAGGTGCAATTCTGAAATTTTTTGCTTTTTCCTGCTCCTCTTAGCATGATAAAGAAGATTCAAAGAGAGTGAGATGCCAGCTCCTTTCATTCAGTCAGTAGCTTCAATCATTTCTGGACGTTTTTCAATGGCAAAAATCAATGAATATTGTAAATGCACAAACAGTAATTTCTCCGCATTGCAAGGTGCAATTCTGAAATTTTTTGCTTTTTCCTGCTCCTCTTAGCATGATAAAGAAGATTCAAAGAGAGTGAGATGCCAGCTCCTTTCATTCAGTCAGTAGCTTCAATCATTTCTGGACGTTTTTCAATGGCAAAAATCAATGAATATTGTAAATGCACAAACAATAATTTCTCCGCATTGCAAGGTGCAATTCTGAAATTTTTTGCTTTTTCCTGCTCCTCTTAGCATGATAAAGAAGATTCAAAGAGAGTGAGATGCCAGCTCCTTTGATTCAGTCAGTAGCTTCAAACATTTCTGGTATATGAATAACATGATGTTTTTCAATGGCAAAAATCAATGAATATTGTAAATGCACAAACAGTAATTTCTCCGCATTGCAAGGTGCAAGTCTGAAATTTTTTGCTTTTTCCTGCTCCTCTTAGCATGATAAAGAAGATTCAAAGAGAGTGAGATGCCAGCTCCTTTCATTCAGTCAGTAGCTTCAAACATTTCTGGTATATGAATAACATGATGTTTTTCAATGGCAAAAATCAATGAATATTGTAAATGCACAAACAGTAATTTCTCCGCATTGCAAGGTGCAAGTCTGAAATTTTTTGCTTTTTCCTGCTCCTCTTAGCATGATAAAGAAGATTCAAAGAGAGTGAGATGCCAGCTACTTTCATTCAGTCAGTAGCTTCAATCATTTCTGGACGTTTTTCAATGGTAAAAATCAATGAATATTGTAAATGCACAAACAGTAATTTCTCCACATTGCAAGGTGCAATTCTGAAATTTTTTGCTTTTTCCTGCTCCTCTTAGCATGATAAAGAAGATTCAAAGAGAGTGAGATGCCAGCTCCTTTCATTCAGTCAGTAGCTTCAAACATTTCTGGTATATGAATAACATGATGTTTTTCAATGGCAAAAATCAATGAATATTGTAAATGCACAAACAGTAATTTCTCCGCATTGCAAGGTGCAAGTCTGAAATTTTTTGCTTTTTCCTGCTCCTCTTAGCATGATAAAGAAGATTCAAAGAGAGTGAGATGCCAGCTACTTTCATTCAGTCAGTAGCTTCAATCATTTCTGGACGTTTTTCAATGGTAAAAATCAATGAATATTGTAAATGCACAAACAGTAATTTCTCCACATTGCAAGGTGCAATTCTGAAATTTTTTGCTTTTTCCTGCTCCTCTTAGCATGATAAAGAAGATTCAAAGAGAGTGAGATGCCAGCTCCTTTCATTCAGTCAGTAGCTTCAAACATTTCTGGTATATGAATAACATGATGTTTTTCAATGGCAAAAATCAATGAATATTGTAAATGCACAAACAGTAATTTCTCCACATTGCAAGGTGCAATTCTGAAATTTTTTGCTTTTTCCTGCTCCTCTTAGCATGATAAAGAAGATTCAAAGAGAGTGAGATGCCAGCTCCTTTCATTCAGTCAGTAGCTTCAATCATTTCTGGACGTTTTTCAATGGCAAAAATCAATGAATATTGTAAATGCACAAACAGTAATTTCTCCGCATTGCAAGGTGCAATTCTGAAATTTTTTGCTTTTTCCTGCTCCTCTTAGCATGATAAAGAAGATTCAAAGAGAGTGAGATGTCAGCTCCTTTCATTCAGTCAGTAGCTTCAAACATTTCTGGTATATGAATAACATGATGTTTTTCAATGGCAAAAATCAATGAATATTGTAAATGCACAAACAGTAATTTCTCCGCATTGCAAGGTGCAATTCTGAAATTTTTTGCTTTTTCCTGCTCCTCTTAGCATGATAAAGAAGATTCAAAGAGAGTGAGATGCCAGCTCCTTTCATTCAGTCAGTAGCTTCAATCATTTCTGGACGTTTTTCAATGGCAAAAATCAATGAATATTGTAAATGCACAAACAGTAATTTCTCCGCATTGCAAGGTGCAATTCTGAAATTTTTTGCTTTTTCCTGCTCCTCTTAGCATGATAAAGAAGATTCAAAGAGAGTGAGATGTCAGCTCCTTTCATTCAGTCAGTAGCTTCAAACATTTCTGGTATATGAATAACATGATGTTTTTCAATGGCAAAAATCAATGAATATTGTAAATGCACAAACAGTAATTTCTCCGCATTGCAAGGTGCAATTCTGAAATTTTTTGCTTTTTCCTGCTCCTCTTAGCATGATAAAGAAGATTCAAAGAGAGTGAGATGCCAGCTCCTTTCATTCAGTCAGTAGCTTCAAACATTTCTGGTATATGAATAACATGATGTTTTTCAATGGCAAAAATCAATGAATATTGTAAATGCACAAACAGTAATTTCTCCGCATTGCAAGGTGCAATTCTGAAATTTTTTGCTTTTTCCTGCTCCTCTTAGCATGATAAAGAAGATTCAAAGAGAGTGAGATGCCAACTCCTTTCATTCAGTCAGTAGCTTCAAACATTTCTGGTATATGAATAACATGATGTTTTTCAATGGCAAAAATCAATGAATATTGTAAATGCACAAACAGTAATTTCTCCGCATTGCAAGGTGCAATTCTGAAATTGTTTGCTTTTTCCTGCTCCTCTTAGCATGATAAAGAAGATTCAAAGAGAGTGAGATGCCAGCTCCTTTCATTCAGTCAGTAGCTTCAATCATTTCTGGACGTTTTTCAATGGCAAAAATCAATGAATATTGTAAATGCACAAACAGTAATTTCTCCGCATTGCAAGGTGCAATTCTGAAATTTTTTGCTTTTTCCTGCTCCTCTTAGCATGATAAAGAAGATTCAAAGAGAGTGAGATGCCAGCTCCTTTCATTCAGTCAGTACCTTCAATCATTTCTGGACGTTTTTCAATGGCAAAAATCAATGAATATTGTAAATGCACAAACAGTAATTTCTCCGCATTGCAAGGTGCAATTCTGAAATTTTTTGCTTTTTCCCGCTCCTCTTAGCATGATAAAGAAGATTCAAAGAGAGTGAGGTGCCAGCTCCTTTCATTCAGTCAGTAGCTTCAAACATTTCTGGTATATGAATAACATGTTTTTCAATGGCAAAAATCAATGAATATTGTAAATGCACAAACAGTAATTTCTCCGCATTGCAAGGTGCAATTCTGAAATTTTTTGCTTTTTCCTGCTCCTCTTAGCATGATAAAGAAGATTCAAAGAGAGTGAGATGCCAGCTCCTTTCATTCAATCAGTAGCTTCAATCATTTCTGGACGTTTTTCAATGGCAAAAATCAATGAATATTGTATATGCACAAACAGTAATTTCTCCGCATTGCAAGGTGCAATTCTGAAATTTTTTGCTTTTTCCTGCTCCACTTAGCATGATAAAGAAGATTCAAAGAGAGTGAGGTGCCAGCTCCTTTCATTCAGTCAGTAGCTTCAAACATTTCTGGTATATGAATAACATGTTTTTCAATGGCAAAAATCAATGAATATTGTAAATGCACAAACAGTAATTTCTCCGCATTGCAAGGTGCAATTCTGAAATTTTTTGCTTTTTCCTGCTCCTCTTAGCATGATAAAGAAGATTCAAAGAGAGTGAGATGCCAGCTCCTTTCATTCAGTCAGTAGCTTCAATCATTTCTGGACGTTTTTCAATGGCAAAAATCAATGAATATTGTAAATGCACAAACAGTAATTTCTCCGCATTGCAAGGTGCAATTCTGAAATTTTTTGCTTTTTCCTGCTCCTCTTAGCATGATAAAGAAGATTCAAAGAGAGTGAGATGCCAGCTCCTTTCATTCAGTCAGTAGCTTCAATCATTTCTGGACGTTTTTCAATGGCAAAAATCAATGAATATTGTAAATGCACAAACAATAATTTCTCCGCATTGCAAGGTGCAATTCTGAAATTTTTTGCTTTTTCCTGCTCCTCTTAGCATGATAAAGAAGATTCAAAGAGAGTGAGATGCCAGCTCCTTTGATTCAGTCAGTAGCTTCAAACATTTCTGGTATATGAATAACATGATGTTTTTCAATGGCAAAAATCAATGAATATTGTAAATGCACAATTCTCCGCATTGCAAGGTGCAAGTCTGAAATTTTTTGCTTTTTCCTGCTCCTCTTAGCATGATAAAGAAGATTCAAAGAGAGTGAGATGCCAGCTCCTTTCATTCAGTCAGTAGCTTCAAACATTTCTGGTATATGAATAACATGATGTTTTTCAATGGCAAAAATCAATGAATATTGTAAATGCACAAACAGTAATTTCTCCGCATTGCAAGGTGCAAGTCTGAAATTTTTTGCTTTTTCCTGCTCCTCTTAGCATGATAAAGAAGATTCAAAGAGAGTGAGATGCCAGCTACTTTCATTCAGTCAGTAGCTTCAATCATTTCTGGACGTTTTTCAATGGTAAAAATCAATGAATATTGTAAATGCACAAACAGTAATTTCTCCACATTGCAAGGTGCAATTCTGAAATTTTTTGCTTTTTCCTGCTCCTCTTAGCATGATAAAGAAGATTCAAAGAGAGTGAGATGCCAGCTCCTTTCATTCAGTCAGTAGCTTCAAACATTTCTGGTATATGAATAACATGATGTTTTTCAATGGCAAAAATCAATGAATATTGTAAATGCACAAACAGTAATTTCTCCGCATTGCAAGGTGCAAGTCTGAAATTTTTTGCTTTTTCCTGCTCCTCTTAGCATGATAAAGAAGATTCAAAGAGAGTGAGATGCCAGCTACTTTCATTCAGTCAGTAGCTTCAATCATTTCTGGATGTTTTTCAATGGTAAAAATCAATGAATATTGTAAATGCACAAACAGTAATTTCTCCACATTGCAAGGTGCAATTCTGAAATTTTTTGCTTTTTCCTGCTCCTCTTAGCATGATAAAGAAGATTCAAAGAGAGTGAGATGCCAGCTCCTTTCATTCAGTCAGTAGCTTCAAACATTTCTGGTATATGAATAACATGATGTTTTTCAATGGCAAAAATCAATGAATATTGTAAATGCACAAACAGTAATTTCTCCACATTGCAAGGTGCAATTCGGAAATTTTTTGCTTTTTCCTGCTCCTCTTAGCATGATAAAGAAGATTCAAAGAGAGTGAGATGCCAGCTCCTTTCATTCAGTCAGTAGCTTCAAACATTTCTGGTATATGAATAACATGATGTTTTTCAATGGCAAAAATCAATGAATATTGTAAATGCACAAACAGTAATTTCTCCGCATTGCAAGGTGCAATTCTGAAATTTTTTGCTTTTTCCTGCTCCTCTTAGCATGATAAAGAAGATTCAAAGAGAGTGAGATGCCAGCTCCTTTCATTCAGTCAGTAGCTTCAATCATTTCTGGACGTTTTTCAATGGCAAAAATCAATGAATATTGTAAATGCACAAACAGTAATTTCTCCGCATTGCAAGGTGCAATTCTGAAATTTTTTGCTTTTTCCTGCTCCTCTTAGCATGATAAAGAAGATTCAAAGAGAGTGAGATGTCAGCTCCTTTCATTCAGTCAGTAGCTTCAAACATTTCTGGTATATGAATAACATGATGTTTTTCAATGGCAAAAATCAATGAATATTGTAAATGCACAAACAGTAATTTCTCCGCATTGCAAGGTGCAATTCTGAAATTTTTTGCTTTTTCCTGCTCCTCTTAGCATGATAAAGAAGATTCAAAGAGAGTGAGATGCCAGCTCCTTTCATTCAGTCAGTAGCTTCAATCATTTCTGGACGTTTTTCAATGGCAAAAATCAATGAATATTGTAAATGCACAAACAGTAATTTCTCCGCATTGCAAGGTGCAATTCTGAAATTTTTTGCTTTTTCCTGCTCCTCTTAGCATGATAAAGAAGATTCAAAGAGAGTGAGATGCCAGCTCCTTTCATTCAGTCAGTAGCTTCAAACATTTCTGGTATATGAATAACATGATGTTTTTCAATGGCAAAAATCAATGAATATTGTAAATGCACAAACAGTAATTTCTCCGCATTGCAAGGTGCAATTCTGAAATTTTTTGCTTTTTCCTGCTCCTCTTAGCATGATAAAGAAGATTCAAAGAGAGTGAGATGCCAACTCCTTTCATTCAGTCAGTAGCTTCAAACATTTCTGGTATATGAATAACATGATGTTTTTCAATGGCAAAAATCAATGAATATTGTAAATGCACAAACAGTAATTTCTCCGCATTGCAAGGTGCAATTCTGAAATTGTTTGCTTTTTCCTGCTCCTCTTAGCATGATAAAGAAGATTCAAAGAGAGTGAGATGCCAGCTCCTTTCATTCAGTCAGTAGCTTCAATCATTTCTGGACGTTTTTCAATGGCAAAAATCAATGAATATTGTAAATGCACAAACAGTAATTTCTCCGCATTGCAAGGTGCAATTCTGAAATTTTTTGCTTTTTCCTGCTCCTCTTAGCATGATAAAGAAGATTCAAAGAGAGTGAGATGCCAGCTCCTTTCATTCAGTCAGTACCTTCAATCATTTCTGGACGTTTTTCAATGGCAAAAATCAATGAATATTGTAAATGCACAAACAGTAATTTCTCCGCATTGCAAGGTGCAATTCTGAAATTTTTTGCTTTTTCCCGCTCCTCTTAGCATGATAAAGAAGATTCAAAGAGAGTGAGGTGCCAGCTCCTTTCATTCAGTCAGTAGCTTCAAACATTTCTGGTATATGAATAACATGTTTTTCAATGGCAAAAATCAATGAATATTGTAAATGCACAAACAGTAATTTCTCCGCATTGCAAGGTGCAATTCTGAAATTTTTTGCTTTTTCCTGCTCCTCTTAGCATGATAAAGAAGATTCAAAGAGAGTGAGATGCCAGCTCCTTTCATTCAATCAGTAGCTTCAATCATTTCTGGACGTTTTTCAATGGCAAAAATCAATGAATATTGTATATGCACAAACAGTAATTTCTCCGCATTGCAAGGTGCAATTCTGAAATTTTTTGCTTTTTCCTGCTCCTCTTAGCATGATAAAGAAGATTCAAAGAGAGTGAGGTGCCAGCTCCTTTCATTCAGTCAGTAGCTTCAAACATTTCTGGTATATGAATAACATGTTTTTCAATGGCAAAAATCAATGAATATTGTAAATGCACAAACAGTAATTTCTCCGCATTGCAAGGTGCAATTCTGAAATTTTTTGCTTTTTCCTGCTCCTCTTAGCATGATAAAGAAGATTCAAAGAGAGTGAGATGCCAGCTCCTTTCATTCAGTCAGTAGCTTCAAACATTTCTGGTATATGAATAACATGATGTTTTTCAATGGCAAAAATCAATGAATATTGTAAATGCACAAACAGTAATTTCTCCACATTGCAAGGTGCAATTCTGAAATTTTTTGCTTTTTCCTGCTCCTCTTAGCATGATAAAGAAGATTCAAAGAGAGTGAGATGCCAGCTCCTTTCATTCAGTCAGTAGCTTCAATCATTTCTGGACGTTTTTCAATGGCAAAAATCAATGAATATTGTAAATGCACAAACAGTAATTTCTCCGCATTGCAAGGTGCAATTCTGAAATTTTTTGCTTTTTCCTGCTCCTCTTAGCATGATAAAGAAGATTCAAAGAGAGTGAGATGTCAGCTCCTTTCATTCAGTCAGTAGCTTCAAACATTTCTGGTATATGAATAACATGATGTTTTTCAATGGCAAAAATCAATGAATATTGTAAATGCACAAACAGTAATTTCTCCGCATTGCAAGGTGCAATTCTGAAATTTTTTGCTTTTTCCTGCTCCTCTTAGCATGATAAAGAAGATTCAAAGAGAGTGAGATGCCAGCTCCTTTCATTCAGTCAGTAGCTTCAATCATTTCTGGACGTTTTTCAATGGCAAAAATCAATGAATATTGTAAATGCACAAACAGTAATTTCTCCGCATTGCAAGGTGCAATTCTGAAATTTTTTGCTTTTTCCTGCTCCTCTTAGCATGATAAAGAAGATTCAAAGAGAGTGAGATGTCAGCTCCTTTCATTCAGTCAGTAGCTTCAAACATTTCTGGTATATGAATAACATGATGTTTTTCAATGGCAAAAATCAATGAATATTGTAAATGCACAAACAGTAATTTCTCCGCATTGCAAGGTGCAATTCTGAAATTTTTTGCTTTTTCCTGCTCCTCTTAGCATGATAAAGAAGATTCAAAGAGAGTGAGATGCCAGCTCCTTTCATTCAGTCAGTAGCTTCAAACATTTCTGGTATATGAATAACATGATGTTTTTCAATGGCAAAAATCAATGAATATTGTAAATGCACAAACAGTAATTTCTCCGCATTGCAAGGTGCAATTCTGAAATTTTTTGCTTTTTCCTGCTCCTCTTAGCATGATAAAGAAGATTCAAAGAGAGTGAGATGCCAACTCCTTTCATTCAGTCAGTAGCTTCAAACATTTCTGGTATATGAATAACATGATGTTTTTCAATGGCAAAAATCAATGAATATTGTAAATGCACAAACAGTAATTTCTCCGCATTGCAAGGTGCAATTCTGAAATTGTTTGCTTTTTCCTGCTCCTCTTAGCATGATAAAGAAGATTCAAAGAGAGTGAGATGCCAGCTCCTTTCATTCAGTCAGTAGCTTCAATCATTTCTGGACGTTTTTCAATGGCAAAAATCAATGAATATTGTAAATGCACAAACAGTAATTTCTCCGCATTGCAAGGTGCAATTCTGAAATTTTTTGCTTTTTCCTGCTCCTCTTAGCATGATAAAGAAGATTCAAAGAGAGTGAGATGCCAGCTCCTTTCATTCAGTCAGTACCTTCAATCATTTCTGGACGTTTTTCAATGGCAAAAATCAATGAATATTGTAAATGCACAAACAGTAATTTCTCCGCATTGCAAGGTGCAATTCTGAAATTTTTTGCTTTTTCCCGCTCCTCTTAGCATGATAAAGAAGATTCAAAGAGAGTGAGGTGCCAGCTCCTTTCATTCAGTCAGTAGCTTCAAACATTTCTGGTATATGAATAACATGTTTTTCAATGGCAAAAATCAATGAATATTGTAAATGCACAAACAGTAATTTCTCCGCATTGCAAGGTGCAATTCTGAAATTTTTTGCTTTTTCCTGCTCCTCTTAGCATGATAAAGAAGATTCAAAGAGAGTGAGATGCCAGCTCCTTTCATTCAATCAGTAGCTTCAATCATTTCTGGACGTTTTTCAATGGCAAAAATCAATGAATATTGTATATGCACAAACAGTAATTTCTCCGCATTGCAAGGTGCAATTCTGAAATTTTTTGCTTTTTCCTGCTCCACTTAGCATGATAAAGAAGATTCAAAGAGAGTGAGGTGCCAGCTCCTTTCATTCAGTCAGTAGCTTCAAACATTTCTGGTATATGAATAACATGTTTTTCAATGGCAAAAATCAATGAATATTGTAAATGCACAAACAGTAATTTCTCCGCATTGCAAGGTGCAATTCTGAAATTTTTTGCTTTTTCCTGCTCCTCTTAGCATGATAAAGAAGATTCAAAGAGAGTGAGATGCCAGCTCCTTTCATTCAGTCAGTAGCTTCAATCATTTCTGGACGTTTTTCAATGGCAAAAATCAATGAATATTGTAAATGCACAAACAGTAATTTCTCCGCATTGCAAGGTGCAATTCTGAAATTTTTTGCTTTTTCCTGCTCCTCTTAGCATGATAAAGAAGATTCAAAGAGAGTGAGATGCCAGCTCCTTTCATTCAGTCAGTAGCTTCAATCATTTCTGGACGTTTTTCAATGGCAAAAATCAATGAATATTGTAAATGCACAAACAATAATTTCTCCGCATTGCAAGGTGCAATTCTGAAATTTTTTGCTTTTTCCTGCTCCTCTTAGCATGATAAAGAAGATTCAAAGAGAGTGAGATGCCAGCTCCTTTGATTCAGTCAGTAGCTTCAAACATTTCTGGTATATGAATAACATGATGTTTTTCAATGGCAAAAATCAATGAATATTGTAAATGCACAATTCTCCGCATTGCAAGGTGCAAGTCTGAAATTTTTTGCTTTTTCCTGCTCCTCTTAGCATGATAAAGAAGATTCAAAGAGAGTGAGATGCCAGCTCCTTTCATTCAGTCAGTAGCTTCAAACATTTCTGGTATATGAATAACATGATGTTTTTCAATGGCAAAAATCAATGAATATTGTAAATGCACAAACAGTAATTTCTCCGCATTGCAAGGTGCAAGTCTGAAATTTTTTGCTTTTTCCTGCTCCTCTTAGCATGATAAAGAAGATTCAAAGAGAGTGAGATGCCAGCTACTTTCATTCAGTCAGTAGCTTCAATCATTTCTGGACGTTTTTCAATGGTAAAAATCAATGAATATTGTAAATGCACAAACAGTAATTTCTCCACATTGCAAGGTGCAATTCTGAAATTTTTTGCTTTTTCCTGCTCCTCTTAGCATGATAAAGAAGATTCAAAGAGAGTGAGATGCCAGCTCCTTTCATTCAGTCAGTAGCTTCAAACATTTCTGGTATATGAATAACATGATGTTTTTCAATGGCAAAAATCAATGAATATTGTAAATGCACAAACAGTAATTTCTCCGCATTGCAAGGTGCAAGTCTGAAATTTTTTGCTTTTTCCTGCTCCTCTTAGCATGATAAAGAAGATTCAAAGAGAGTGAGATGCCAGCTACTTTCATTCAGTCAGTAGCTTCAATCATTTCTGGATGTTTTTCAATGGTAAAAATCAATGAATATTGTAAATGCACAAACAGTAATTTCTCCACATTGCAAGGTGCAATTCTGAAATTTTTTGCTTTTTCCTGCTCCTCTTAGCATGATAAAGAAGATTCAAAGAGAGTGAGATGCCAGCTCCTTTCATTCAGTCAGTAGCTTCAAACATTTCTGGTATATGAATAACATGATGTTTTTCAATGGCAAAAATCAATGAATATTGTAAATGCACAAACAGTAATTTCTCCACATTGCAAGGTGCAATTCGGAAATTTTTTGCTTTTTCCTGCTCCTCTTAGCATGATAAAGAAGATTCAAAGAGAGTGAGATGCCAGCTCCTTTCATTCAGTCAGTAGCTTCAAACATTTCTGGTATATGAATAACATGATGTTTTTCAATGGCAAAAATCAATGAATATTGTAAATGCACAAACAGTAATTTCTCCGCATTGCAAGGTGCAATTCTGAAATTTTTTGCTTTTTCCTGCTCCTCTTAGCATGATAAAGAAGATTCAAAGAGAGTGAGATGCCAGCTCCTTTCATTCAGTCAGTAGCTTCAATCATTTCTGGACGTTTTTCAATGGCAAAAATCAATGAATATTGTAAATGCACAAACAGTAATTTCTCCGCATTGCAAGGTGCAATTCTGAAATTTTTTGCTTTTTCCTGCTCCTCTTAGCATGATAAAGAAGATTCAAAGAGAGTGAGATGTCAGCTCCTTTCATTCAGTCAGTAGCTTCAAACATTTCTGGTATATGAATAACATGATGTTTTTCAATGGCAAAAATCAATGAATATTGTAAATGCACAAACAGTAATTTCTCCGCATTGCAAGGTGCAATTCTGAAATTTTTTGCTTTTTCCTGCTCCTCTTAGCATGATAAAGAAGATTCAAAGAGAGTGAGATGCCAGCTCCTTTCATTCAGTCAGTAGCTTCAATCATTTCTGGACGTTTTTCAATGGCAAAAATCAATGAATATTGTAAATGCACAAACAGTAATTTCTCCGCATTGCAAGGTGCAATTCTGAAATTTTTTGCTTTTTCCTGCTCCTCTTAGCATGATAAAGAAGATTCAAAGAGAGTGAGATGCCAGCTCCTTTCATTCAGTCAGTAGCTTCAAACATTTCTGGTATATGAATAACATGATGTTTTTCAATGGCAAAAATCAATGAATATTGTAAATGCACAAACAGTAATTTCTCCGCATTGCAAGGTGCAAGTCTGAAATTTTTTGCTTTTTCCTGCTCCTCTTAGCATGATAAAGAAGATTCAAAGAGAGTGAGATGCCAGCTACTTTCATTCAGTCAGTAGCTTCAATCATTTCTGGATGTTTTTCAATGGTAAAAATCAATGAATATTGTAAATGCACAAACAGTAATTTCTCCACATTGCAAGGTGCAATTCTGAAATTTTTTGCTTTTTCCTGCTCCTCTTAGCATGATAAAGAAGATTCAAAGAGAGTGAGATGCCAGCTCCTTTCATTCAGTCAGTAGCTTCAAACATTTCTGGTATATGAATAACATGATGTTTTTCAATGGCAAAAATCAATGAATATTGTAAATGCACAAACAGTAATTTCTCCACATTGCAAGGTGCAATTCGGAAATTTTTTGCTTTTTCCTGCTCCTCTTAGCATGATAAAGAAGATTCAAAGAGAGTGAGATGCCAGCTCCTTTCATTCAGTCAGTAGCTTCAAACATTTCTGGTATATGAATAACATGATGTTTTTCAATGGCAAAAATCAATGAATATTGTAAATGCACAAACAGTAATTTCTCCGCATTGCAAGGTGCAATTCTGAAATTTTTTGCTTTTTCCTGCTCCTCTTAGCATGATAAAGAAGATTCAAAGAGAGTGAGATGCCAGCTCCTTTCATTCAGTCAGTAGCTTCAATCATTTCTGGACGTTTTTCAATGGCAAAAATCAATGAATATTGTAAATGCACAAACAGTAATTTCTCCGCATTGCAAGGTGCAATTCTGAAATTTTTTGCTTTTTCCTGCTCCTCTTAGCATGATAAAGAAGATTCAAAGAGAGTGAGATGTCAGCTCCTTTCATTCAGTCAGTAGCTTCAAACATTTCTGGTATATGAATAACATGATGTTTTTCAATGGCAAAAATCAATGAATATTGTAAATGCACAAACAGTAATTTCTCCGCATTGCAAGGTGCAATTCTGAAATTTTTTGCTTTTTCCTGCTCCTCTTAGCATGATAAAGAAGATTCAAAGAGAGTGAGATGCCAGCTCCTTTCATTCAGTCAGTAGCTTCAATCATTTCTGGACGTTTTTCAATGGCAAAAATCAATGAATATTGTAAATGCACAAACAGTAATTTCTCCGCATTGCAAGGTGCAATTCTGAAATTTTTTGCTTTTTCCTGCTCCTCTTAGCATGATAAAGAAGATTCAAAGAGAGTGAGATGCCAGCTCCTTTCATTCAGTCAGTAGCTTCAAACATTTCTGGTATATGAATAACATGATGTTTTTCAATGGCAAAAATCAATGAATATTGTAAATGCACAAACAGTAATTTCTCCGCATTGCAAGGTGCAATTCTGAAATTTTTTGCTTTTTCCTGCTCCTCTTAGCATGATAAAGAAGATTCAAAGAGAGTGAGATGCCAACTCCTTTCATTCAGTCAGTAGCTTCAAACATTTCTGGTATATGAATAACATGATGTTTTTCAATGGCAAAAATCAATGAATATTGTAAATGCACAAACAGTAATTTCTCCGCATTGCAAGGTGCAATTCTGAAATTGTTTGCTTTTTCCTGCTCCTCTTAGCATGATAAAGAAGATTCAAAGAGAGTGAGATGCCAGCTCCTTTCATTCAGTCAGTAGCTTCAATCATTTCTGGACGTTTTTCAATGGCAAAAATCAATGAATATTGTAAATGCACAAACAGTAATTTCTCCGCATTGCAAGGTGCAATTCTGAAATTTTTTGCTTTTTCCTGCTCCTCTTAGCATGATAAAGAAGATTCAAAGAGAGTGAGATGCCAGCTCCTTTCATTCAGTCAGTACCTTCAATCATTTCTGGACGTTTTTCAATGGCAAAAATCAATGAATATTGTAAATGCACAAACAGTAATTTCTCCGCATTGCAAGGTGCAATTCTGAAATTTTTTGCTTTTTCCCGCTCCTCTTAGCATGATAAAGAAGATTCAAAGAGAGTGAGGTGCCAGCTCCTTTCATTCAGTCAGTAGCTTCAAACATTTCTGGTATATGAATAACATGTTTTTCAATGGCAAAAATCAATGAATATTGTAAATGCACAAACAGTAATTTCTCCGCATTGCAAGGTGCAATTCTGAAATTTTTTGCTTTTTCCTGCTCCTCTTAGCATGATAAAGAAGATTCAAAGAGAGTGAGATGCCAGCTCCTTTCATTCAATCAGTAGCTTCAATCATTTCTGGACGTTTTTCAATGGCAAAAATCAATGAATATTGTATATGCACAAACAGTAATTTCTCCGCATTGCAAGGTGCAATTCTGAAATTTTTTGCTTTTTCCTGCTCCTCTTAGCATGATAAAGAAGATTCAAAGAGAGTGAGGTGCCAGCTCCTTTCATTCAGTCAGTAGCTTCAAACATTTCTGGTATATGAATAACATGTTTTTCAATGGCAAAAATCAATGAATATTGTAAATGCACAAACAGTAATTTCTCCGCATTGCAAGGTGCAATTCTGAAATTTTTTGCTTTTTCCTGCTCCTCTTAGCATGATAAAGAAGATTCAAAGAGAGTGAGATGCCAGCTCCTTTCATTCAGTCAGTAGCTTCAATCATTTCTGGACGTTTTTCAATGGCAAAAATCAATGAATATTGTAAATGCACAAACAGTAATTTCTCCGCATTGCAAGGTGCAATTCTGAAATTTTTTGCTTTTTCCTGCTCCTCTTAGCATGATAAAGAAGATTCAAAGAGAGTGAGATGCCAGCTACTTTCATTCAGTCAGTAGCTTCAATCATTTCTGGACGTTTTTCAATGGTAAAAATCAATGAATATTGTAAATGCACAAACAGTAATTTCTCCACATTGCAAGGTGCAATTCTGAAATTTTTTGCTTTTTCCTGCTCCTCTTAGCATGATAAAGAAGATTCAAAGAGAGTGAGATGCCAGCTCCTTTCATTCAGTCAGTAGCTTCAAACATTTCTGGTATATGAATAACATGATGTTTTTCAATGGCAAAAATCAATGAATATTGTAAATGCACAAACAGTAATTTCTCCACATTGCAAGGTGCAATTCTGAAATTTTTTGCTTTTTCCTGCTCCTCTTAGCATGATAAAGAAGATTCAAAGAGAGTGAGATGCCAGCTCCTTTCATTCAGTCAGTAGCTTCAAACATTTCTGGTATATGAATAACATGATGTTTTTCAATGGCAAAAATCAATGAATATTGTAAATGCACAAACAGTAATTTCTCCGCATTGCAAGGTGCAATTCTGAAATTTTTTGCTTTTTCCTGCTCCTCTTAGCATGATAAAGAAGATTCAAAGAGAGTGAGATGCCAGCTCCTTTCATTCAGTCAGTAGCTTCAATCATTTCTGGACGTTTTTCAATGGCAAAAATCAATGAATATTGTAAATGCACAAACAGTAATTTCTCCGCATTGCAAGGTGCAATTCTGAAATTTTTTGCTTTTTCCTGCTCCTCTTAGCATGATAAAGAAGATTCAAAGAGAGTGAGATGTCAGCTCCTTTCATTCAGTCAGTAGCTTCAAACATTTCTGGTATATGAATAACATGATGTTTTTCAATGGCAAAAATCAATGAATATTGTAAATGCACAAACAGTAATTTCTCCGCATTGCAAGGTGCAATTCTGAAATTTTTTGCTTTTTCCTGCTCCTCTTAGCATGATAAAGAAGATTCAAAGAGAGTGAGATGCCAGCTCCTTTCATTCAGTCAGTAGCTTCAATCATTTCTGGACGTTTTTCAATGGCAAAAATCAATGAATATTGTAAATGCACAAACAGTAATTTCTCCGCATTGCAAGGTGCAATTCTGAAATTTTTTGCTTTTTCCTGCTCCTCTTAGCATGATAAAGAAGATTCAAAGAGAGTGAGATGCCAGCTCCTTTCATTCAGTCAGTAGCTTCAAACATTTCTGGTATATGAATAACATGATGTTTTTCAATGGCAAAAATCAATGAATATTGTAAATGCACAAACAGTAATTTCTCCGCATTGCAAGGTGCAATTCTGAAATTTTTTGCTTTTTCCTGCTCCTCTTAGCATGATAAAGAAGATTCAAAGAGAGTGAGATGCCAACTCCTTTCATTCAGTCAGTAGCTTCAAACATTTCTGGTATATGAATAACATGATGTTTTTCAATGGCAAAAATCAATGAATATTGTAAATGCACAAACAGTAATTTCTCCGCATTGCAAGGTGCAATTCTGAAATTGTTTGCTTTTTCCTGCTCCTCTTAGCATGATAAAGAAGATTCAAAGAGAGTGAGATGCCAGCTCCTTTCATTCAGTCAGTAGCTTCAATCATTTCTGGACGTTTTTCAATGGCAAAAATCAATGAATATTGTAAATGCACAAACAGTAATTTCTCCGCATTGCAAGGTGCAATTCTGAAATTTTTTGCTTTTTCCTGCTCCTCTTAGCATGATAAAGAAGATTCAAAGAGAGTGAGATGCCAGCTCCTTTCATTCAGTCAGTACCTTCAATCATTTCTGGACGTTTTTCAATGGCAAAAATCAATGAATATTGTAAATGCACAAACAGTAATTTCTCCGCATTGCAAGGTGCAATTCTGAAATTTTTTGCTTTTTCCCGCTCCTCTTAGCATGATAAAGAAGATTCAAAGAGAGTGAGGTGCCAGCTCCTTTCATTCAGTCAGTAGCTTCAAACATTTCTGGTATATGAATAACATGTTTTTCAATGGCAAAAATCAATGAATATTGTAAATGCACAAACAGTAATTTCTCCGCATTGCAAGGTGCAATTCTGAAATTTTTTGCTTTTTCCTGCTCCTCTTAGCATGATAAAGAAGATTCAAAGAGAGTGAGATGCCAGCTCCTTTCATTCAATCAGTAGCTTCAATCATTTCTGGACGTTTTTCAATGGCAAAAATCAATGAATATTGTATATGCACAAACAGTAATTTCTCCGCATTGCAAGGTGCAATTCTGAAATTTTTTGCTTTTTCCTGCTCCTCTTAGCATGATAAAGAAGATTCAAAGAGAGTGAGGTGCCAGCTCCTTTCATTCAGTCAGTAGCTTCAAACATTTCTGGTATATGAATAACATGTTTTTCAATGGCAAAAATCAATGAATATTGTAAATGCACAAACAGTAATTTCTCCGCATTGCAAGGTGCAATTCTGAAATTTTTTGCTTTTTCCTGCTCCTCTTAGCATGATAAAGAAGATTCAAAGAGAGTGAGATGCCAGCTCCTTTCATTCAGTCAGTAGCTTCAATCATTTCTGGACGTTTTTCAATGGCAAAAATCAATGAATATTGTAAATGCACAAACAGTAATTTCTCCGCATTGCAAGGTGCAATTCTGAAATTTTTTGCTTTTTCCTGCTCCTCTTAGCATGATAAAGAAGATTCAAAGAGAGTGAGATGCCAGCTCCTTTCATTCAGTCAGTAGCTTCAATCATTTCTGGACGTTTTTCAATGGCAAAAATCAATGAATATTGTAAATGCACAAACAATAATTTCTCCGCATTGCAAGGTGCAATTCTGAAATTTTTTGCTTTTTCCTGCTCCTCTTAGCATGATAAAGAAGATTCAAAGAGAGTGAGATGCCAGCTCCTTTGATTCAGTCAGTAGCTTCAAACATTTCTGGTATATGAATAACATGATGTTTTTCAATGGCAAAAATCAATGAATATTGTAAATGCACAAACAGTAATTTCTCCGCATTGCAAGGTGCAAGTCTGAAATTTTTTGCTTTTTCCTGCTCCTCTTAGCATGATAAAGAAGATTCAAAGAGAGTGAGATGCCAGCTACTTTCATTCAGTCAGTAGCTTCAATCATTTCTGGACGTTTTTCAATGGTAAAAATCAATGAATATTGTAAATGCACAAACAGTAATTTCTCCACATTGCAAGGTGCAATTCTGAAATTTTTTGCTTTTTCCTGCTCCTCTTAGCATGATAAAGAATATTCAAAGAGAGTGAGATGCCAGCTCCTTTCATTCAGTCAGTAGCTTCAAACATTTCTGGTATATGAATAACATGATGTTTTTCAATGGCAAAAATCAATGAATATTGTAAATGCACAAACAGTAATTTCTCCGCATTGCAAGGTGCAAGTCTGAAATTTTTTGCTTTTTCCTGCTCCTCTTAGCATGATAAAGAAGATTCAAAGAGAGTGAGATGCCAGCTACTTTCATTCAGTCAGTAGCTTCAATCATTTCTGGACGTTTTTCAATGGTAAAAATCAATGAATATTGTAAATGCACAAACAGTAATTTCTCCACATTGCAAGGTGCAATTCTGAAATTTTTTGCTTTTTCCTGCTCCTCTTAGCATGATAAAGAAGATTCAAAGAGAGTGAGATGCCAGCTCCTTTCATTCAGTCAGTAGCTTCAAACATTTCTGGTATATGAATAACATGATGTTTTTCAATGGCAAAAATCAATGAATATTGTAAATGCACAAACAGTAATTTCTCCACATTGCAAGGTGCAATTCTGAAATTTTTTGCTTTTTCCTGCTCCTCTTAGCATGATAAAGAAGATTCAAAGAGAGTGAGATGCCAGCTCCTTTCATTCAGTCAGTAGCTTCAAACATTTCTGGTATATGAATAACATGATGTTTTTCAATGGCAAAAATCAATGAATATTGTAAATGCACAAACAGTAATTTCTCCGCATTGCAAGGTGCAATTCTGAAATTTTTTGCTTTTTCCTGCTCCTCTTAGCATGATAAAGAAGATTCAAAGAGAGTGAGATGCCAGCTCCTTTCATTCAGTCAGTAGCTTCAATCATTTCTGGACGTTTTTCAATGGCAAAAATCAATGAATATTGTAAATGCACAAACAGTAATTTCTCCGCATTGCAAGGTGCAATTCTGAAATTTTTTGCTTTTTCCTGCTCCTCTTAGCATGATAAAGAAGATTCAAAGAGAGTGAGATGTCAGCTCCTTTCATTCAGTCAGTAGCTTCAAACATTTCTGGTATATGAATAACATGATGTTTTTCAATGGCAAAAATCAATGAATATTGTAAATGCACAAACAGTAATTTCTCCGCATTGCAAGGTGCAATTCTGAAATTTTTTGCTTTTTCCTGCTCCTCTTAGCATGATAAAGAAGATTCAAAGAGAGTGAGATGCCAGCTCCTTTCATTCAGTCAGTAGCTTCAATCATTTCTGGACGTTTTACAATGGCAAAAATCAATGAATATTGTAAATGCACAAACAGTAATTTCTCCGCATTGCAAGGTGCAATTCTGAAATTTTTTGCTTTTTCCTGCTCCTCTTAGCATGATAAAGAAGATTCAAAGAGAGTGAGATGCCAGCTCCTTTCATTCAGTCAGTAGCTTCAAACATTTCTGGTATATGAATAACATGATGTTTTTCAATGGCAAAAATCAATGAATATTGTAAATGCACAAACAGTAATTTCTCCGCATTGCAAGGTGCAATTCTGAAATTTTTTGCTTTTTCCTGCTCCTCTTAGCATGATAAAGAAGATTCAAAGAGAGTGAGATGCCAACTCCTTTCATTCAGTCAGTAGCTTCAAACATTTCTGGTATATGAATAACATGATGTTTTTCAATGGCAAAAATCAATGAATATTGTAAATGCACAAACAGTAATTTCTCCGCATTGCAAGGTGCAATTCTGAAATTGTTTGCTTTTTCCTGCTCCTCTTAGCATGATAAAGAAGATTCAAAGAGAGTGAGATGCCAGCTCCTTTCATTCAGTCAGTAGCTTCAATCATTTCTGGACGTTTTTCAATGGCAAAAATCAATGAATATTGTAAATGCACAAACAGTAATTTCTCCGCATTGCAAGGTGCAATTCTGAAATTTTTTGCTTTTTCCTGCTCCTCTTAGCATGATAAAGAAGATTCAAAGAGAGTGAGATGCCAGCTCCTTTCATTCAGTCAGTACCTTCAATCATTTCTGGACGTTTTTCAATGGCAAAAATCAATGAATATTGTAAATGCACAAACAGTAATTTCTCCGCATTGCAAGGTGCAATTCTGAAATTTTTTGCTTTTTCCCGCTCCTCTTAGCATGATAAAGAAGATTCAAAGAGAGTGAGGTGCCAGCTCCTTTCATTCAGTCAGTAGCTTCAAACATTTCTGGTATATGAATAACATGTTTTTCAATGGCAAAAATCAATGAATATTGTAAATGCACAAACAGTAATTTCTCCGCATTGCAAGGTGCAATTCTGAAATTTTTTGCTTTTTCCTGCTCCTCTTAGCATGATAAAGAAGATTCAAAGAGAGTGAGATGCCAGCTCCTTTCATTCAATCAGTAGCTTCAATCATTTCTGGACGTTTTTCAATGGCAAAAATCAATGAATATTGTATATGCACAAACAGTAATTTCTCCGCATTGCAAGGTGCAATTCTGAAATTTTTTGCTTTTTCCTGCTCCTCTTAGCATGATAAAGAAGATTCAAAGAGAGTGAGGTGCCAGCTCCTTTCATTCAGTCAGTAGCTTCAAACATTTCTGGTATATGAATAACATGTTTTTCAATGGCAAAAATCAATGAATATTGTAAATGCACAAACAGTAATTTCTCCGCATTGCAAGGTGCAATTCTGAAATTTTTTGCTTTTTCCTGCTCCTCTTAGCATGATAAAGAAGATTCAAAGAGAGTGAGATGCCAGCTCCTTTCATTCAGTCAGTAGCTTCAATCATTTCTGGACGTTTTTCAATGGCAAAAATCAATGAATATTGTAAATGCACAAACAGTAATTTCTCCGCATTGCAAGGTGCAATTCTGAAATTTTTTGCTTTTTCCTGCTCCTCTTAGCATGATAAAGAAGATTCAAAGAGAGTGAGATGCCAGCTCCTTTCATTCAGTCAGTAGCTTCAATCATTTCTGGACGTTTTTCAATGGCAAAAATCAATGAATATTGTAAATGCACAAACAATAATTTCTCCGCATTGCAAGGTGCAATTCTGAAATTTTTTGCTTTTTCCTGCTCCTCTTAGCATGATAAAGAAGATTCAAAGAGAGTGAGATGCCAGCTCCTTTGATTCAGTCAGTAGCTTCAAACATTTCTGGTATATGAATAACATGATGTTTTTCAATGGCAAAAATCAATGAATATTGTAAATGCACAAACAGTAATTTCTCCGCATTGCAAGGTGCAAGTCTGAAATTTTTTGCTTTTTCCTGCTCCTCTTAGCATGATAAAGAAGATTCAAAGAGAGTGAGATGCCAGCTACTTTCATTCAGTCAGTAGCTTCAATCATTTCTGGACGTTTTTCAATGGTAAAAATCAATGAATATTGTAAATGCACAAACAGTAATTTCTCCACATTGCAAGGTGCAATTCTGAAATTTTTTGCTTTTTCCTGCTCCTCTTAGCATGATAAAGAATATTCAAAGAGAGTGAGATGCCAGCTCCTTTCATTCAGTCAGTAGCTTCAAACATTTCTGGTATATGAATAACATGATGTTTTTCAATGGCAAAAATCAATGAATATTGTAAATGCACAAACAGTAATTTCTCCGCATTGCAAGGTGCAAGTCTGAAATTTTTTGCTTTTTCCTGCTCCTCTTAGCATGATAAAGAAGATTCAAAGAGAGTGAGATGCCAGCTACTTTCATTCAGTCAGTAGCTTCAATCATTTCTGGACGTTTTTCAATGGTAAAAATCAATGAATATTGTAAGTGCACAAACAGTAATTTCTCCACATTGCAAGGTGCAATTCTGAAATTTTTTGCTTTTTCCTGCTCCTCTTAGCATGATAAAGAAGATTCAAAGAGAGTGAGATGCCAGCTCCTTTCATTCAGTCAGTAGCTTCAAACATTTCTGGTATATGAATAACATGATGTTTTTCAATGGCAAAAATCAATGAATATTGTAAATGCACAAACAGTAATTTCTCCACATTGCAAGGTGCAATTCTGAAATTTTTTGCTTTTTCCTGCTCCTCTTAGCATGATAAAGAAGATTCAAAGAGAGTGAGATGCCAGCTCCTTTCATTCAGTCAGTACCTTCAATCATTTCTGGACGTTTTTCAATGGCAAAAATCAATGAATATTGTAAATGCACAAACAGTAATTTCTCCGCATTGCAAGGTGCAATTCTGAAATTTTTTGCTTTTTCCCGCTCCTCTTAGCATGATAAAGAAGATTCAAAGAGAGTGAGGTGCCAGCTCCTTTCATTCAGTCAGTAGCTTCAAACATTTCTGGTATATGAATAACATGTTTTTCAATGGCAAAAATCAATGAATATTGTAAATGCACAAACAGTAATTTCTCCGCATTGCAAGGTGCAATTCTGAAATTTTTTGCTTTTTCCTGCTCCTCTTAGCATGATAAAGAAGATTCAAAGAGAGTGAGATGCCAGCTCCTTTCATTCAATCAGTAGCTTCAATCATTTCTGGACGTTTTTCAATGGCAAAAATCAATGAATATTGTATATGCACAAACAGTAATTTCTCCGCATTGCAAGGTGCAATTCTGAAATTTTTTGCTTTTTCCTGCTCCTCTTAGCATGATAAAGAAGATTCAAAGAGAGTGAGGTGCCAGCTCCTTTCATTCAGTCAGTAGCTTCAAACATTTCTGGTATATGAATAACATGTTTTTCAATGGCAAAAATCAATGAATATTGTAAATGCACAAACAGTAATTTCTCCGCATTGCAAGGTGCAATTCTGAAATTTTTTGCTTTTTCCTGCTCCTCTTAGCATGATAAAGAAGATTCAAAGAGAGTGAGATGCCAGCTCCTTTCATTCAGTCAGTAGCTTCAATCATTTCTGGACGTTTTTCAATGGCAAAAATCAATGAATATTGTAAATGCACAAACAGTAATTTCTCCGCATTGCAAGGTGCAATTCTGAAATTTTTTGCTTTTTCCTGCTCCTCTTAGCATGATAAAGAAGATTCAAAGAGAGTGAGATGCCAGCTCCTTTCATTCAGTCAGTAGCTTCAATCATTTCTGGACGTTTTTCAATGGCAAAAATCAATGAATATTGTAAATGCACAAACAATAATTTCTCCGCATTGCAAGGTGCAATTCTGAAATTTTTTGCTTTTTCCTGCTCCTCTTAGCATGATAAAGAAGATTCAAAGAGAGTGAGATGCCAGCTCCTTTGATTCAGTCAGTAGCTTCAAACATTTCTGGTATATGAATAACATGATGTTTTTCAATGGCAAAAATCAATGAATATTGTAAATGCACAAACAGTAATTTCTCCGCATTGCAAGGTGCAAGTCTGAAATTTTTTGCTTTTTCCTGCTCCTCTTAGCATGATAAAGAAGATTCAAAGAGAGTGAGATGCCAGCTACTTTCATTCAGTCAGTAGCTTCAATCATTTCTGGACGTTTTTCAATGGTAAAAATCAATGAATATTGTAAATGCACAAACAGTAATTTCTCCACATTGCAAGGTGCAATTCTGAAATTTTTTGCTTTTTCCTGCTCCTCTTAGCATGATAAAGAATATTCAAAGAGAGTGAGATGCCAGCTCCTTTCATTCAGTCAGTAGCTTCAAACATTTCTGGTATATGAATAACATGATGTTTTTCAATGGCAAAAATCAATGAATATTGTAAATGCACAAACAGTAATTTCTCCGCATTGCAAGGTGCAAGTCTGAAATTTTTTGCTTTTTCCTGCTCCTCTTAGCATGATAAAGAAGATTCAAAGAGAGTGAGATGCCAGCTACTTTCATTCAGTCAGTAGCTTCAATCATTTCTGGACGTTTTTCAATGGTAAAAATCAATGAATATTGTAAGTGCACAAACAGTAATTTCTCCACATTGCAAGGTGCAATTCTGAAATTTTTTGCTTTTTCCTGCTCCTCTTAGCATGATAAAGAAGATTCAAAGAGAGTGAGATGCCAGCTCCTTTCATTCAGTCAGTAGCTTCAAACATTTCTGGTATATGAATAACATGATGTTTTTCAATGGCAAAAATCAATGAATATTGTAAATGCACAAACAGTAATTTCTCCACATTGCAAGGTGCAATTCTGAAATTTTTTGCTTTTTCCTGCTCCTCTTAGCATGATAAAGAAGATTCAAAGAGAGTGAGATGCCAGCTCCTTTCATTCAGTCAGTAGCTTCAAACATTTCTGGTATATGAATAACATGATGTTTTTCAATGGCAAAAATCAATGAATATTGTATATGCACAAACAGTAATTTCTCCGCATTGCAAGGTGCAATTCTGAAATTTTTTGCTTTTTCCTGCTCCTCTTAGCATGATAAAGAAGATTCAAAGAGAGTGAGGTGCCAGCTCCTTTCATTCAGTCAGTAGCTTCAAACATTTCTGGTATATGAATAACATGTTTTTCAATGGCAAAAATCAATGAATATTGTAAATGCACAAACAGTAATTTCTCCGCATTGCAAGGTGCAATTCTGAAATTTTTTGCTTTTTCCTGCTCCTCTTAGCATGATAAAGAAGATTCAAAGAGAGTGAGATGCCAGCTCCTTTCATTCAGTCAGTAGCTTCAATCATTTCTGGACGTTTTTCAATGGCAAAAATCAATGAATATTGTAAATGCACAAACAGTAATTTCTCCGCATTGCAAGGTGCAATTCTGAAATTTTTTGCTTTTTCCTGCTCCTCTTAGCATGATAAAGATTCAAAGAGAGTGAGATGCCAGCTCCTTTCATTCAGTCAGTAGCTTCAATCATTTCTGGACGTTTTTCAATGGCAAAAATCAATGAATATTGTAAATGCACAAACAATAATTTCTCCGCATTGCAAGGTGCAATTCTGAAATTTTTTGCTTTTTCCTGCTCCTCTTAGCATGATAAAGAAGATTCAAAGAGAGTGAGATGCCAGCTCCTTTGATTCAGTCAGTAGCTTCAAACATTTCTGGTATATGAATAACATGATGTTTTTCAATGGCAAAAATCAATGAATATTGTAAATGCACAAACAGTAATTTCTCCGCATTGCAAGGTGCAAGTCTGAAATTTTTTGCTTTTTCCTGCTCCTCTTAGCATGATAAAGAAGATTCAAAGAGAGTGAGATGCCAGCTACTTTCATTCAGTCAGTAGCTTCAATCATTTCTGGACGTTTTTCAATGGTAAAAATCAATGAATATTGTAAATGCACAAACAGTAATTTCTCCACATTGCAAGGTGCAATTCTGAAATTTTTTGCTTTTTCCTGCTCCTCTTAGCATGATAAAGAATATTCAAAGAGAGTGAGATGCCAGCTCCTTTCATTCAGTCAGTAGCTTCAAACATTTCTGGTATATGAATAACATGATGTTTTTCAATGGCAAAAATCAAAGAATATTGTAAATGCACAAACAGTAATTTCTCCGCATTGCAAGGTGCAAGTCTGAAATTTTTTGCTTTTTCCTGCTCCTCTTAGCATGATAAAGAAGATTCAAAGAGAGTGAGATGCCAGCTACTTTCATTCAGTCAGTAGCTTCAATCATTTCTGGACGTTTTTCAATGGTAAAAATCAATGAATATTGTAAATGCACAAACAGTAATTTCTCCACATTGCAAGGTGCAATTCTGAAATTTTTTGCTTTTTCCTGCTCCTCTTAGCATGATAAAGAAGATTCAAAGAGAGTGAGATGCCAGCTCCTTTCATTCAGTCAGTAGCTTCAAACATTTCTGGTATATGAATAACATGATGTTTTTCAATGGCAAAAATCAATGAATATTGTAAATGCACAAACAGTAATTTCTACACATTGCAAGGTGCAATTCTGAAATTTTTTGCTTTTTCCTGCTCCTCTTAGCATGATAAAGAAGATTCAAAGAGAGTGAGATGCCAGCTCCTTTCATTCAGTCAGTAGCTTCAAACATTTCTGGTATATGAATAACATGATGTTTTTCAATGGCAAAAATCAATGAATATTGTAAATGCACAAACAGTAATTTCTCCGCATTGCAAGGTGCAATTCTGAAATTTTTTGCTTTTTCCTGCTCTACTTAGCATGATAAAGAAGATTCAAAGAGAGTGAGATGCCAGCTCCTTTCATTCAGTCAGTAGCTTCAATCATTTCTGGACGTTTTTCAATGGCAAAAATCAATGAATATTGTAAATGCACAAACAGTAATTTCTCCGCATTGCAAGGTGCAATTCTGAAATTTTTTGCTTTTTCCTGCTCCTCTTAGCATGATAAAGAAGATTCAAAGAGAGTGAGATGTCAGCTCCTTTCATTCAGTCAGTAGCTTCAAACATTTCTGGTATATGAATAACATGATGTTTTTCAATGGCAAAAATCAATGAATATTGTAAATGCACAAACAGTAATTTCTCCGCATTGCAAGGTGCAATTCTGAAATTTTTTGCTTTTTCCTGCTCCTCTTAGCATGATAAAGAAGATTCAAAGAGAGTGAGATGCCAGCTCCTTTCATTCAGTCAGTAGCTTCAATCATTTCTGGACGTTTTTCAATGGCAAAAATCAATGAATATTGTAAATGCACAAACAGTAATTTCTCCGCATTGCAAGGTGCAATTCTGAAATTTTTTGCTTTTTCCTGCTCCTCTTAGCATGATAAAGAAGATTCAAAGAGAGTGAGATGCCAGCTCCCTTCATTCAGTCAGTAGCTTCAAACATTTCTGGTATATGAATAACATGATGTTTTTCAATGGCAAAAATCAATGAATATTGTAAATGCACAAACAGTAATTTCTCCGCATTGCAAGGTGCAATTCTGAAATTTTTTGCTTTTTCCTGCTCCTCTTAGCATGATAAAGAAGATTCAAAGAGAGTGAGATGCCAACTCCTTTCATTCAGTCAGTAGCTTCAAACATTTCTGGTATATGAATAACATGATGTTTTTCAATGGCAAAAATCAATGAATATTGTAAATGCACAAACAGTAATTTCTCCGCATTGCAAGGTGCAATTCTGAAATTGTTTGCTTTTTCCTGCTCCTCTTAGCATGATAAAGAAGATTCAAAGAGAGTGAGATGCCAGCTCCTTTCATTCAGTCAGTAGCTTCAATCATTTCTGGACGTTTTTCAATGGCAAAAATCAATGAATATTGTAAATGCACAAACAGTAATTTCTCCGCATTGCAAGGTGCAATTCTGAAATTTTTTGCTTTTTCCTGCTCCTCTTAGCATGATAAAGAAGATTCAAAGAGAGTGAGATGCCAGCTCCTTTCATTCAGTCAGTACCTTCAATCATTTCTGGACGTTTTTCAATGGCAAAAATCAATGAATATTGTAAATGCACAAACAGTAATTTCTCCGCATTGCAAGGTGCAATTCTGAAATTTTTTGCTTTTTCCCGCTCCTCTTAGCATGATAAAGAAGATTCAAAGAGAGTGAGGTGCCAGCTCCTTTCATTCAGTCAGTAGCTTCAAACATTTCTGGTATATGAATAACATGTTTTTCAATGGCAAAAATCAATGAATATTGTAAATGCACAAACAGTAATTTCTCCGCATTGCAAGGTGCAATTCTGAAATTTTTTGCTTTTTCCTGCTCCTCTTAGCATGATAAAGAAGATTCAAAGAGAGTGAGATGCCAGCTCCTTTCATTCAATCAGTAGCTTCAATCATTTCTGGACGTTTTTCAATGGCAAAAATCAATGAATATTGTATATGCACAAACAGTAATTTCTCCGCATTGCAAGGTGCAATTCTGAAATTTTTTGCTTTTTCCTGCTCCTCTTAGCATGATAAAGAAGATTCAAAGAGAGTGAGGTGCCAGCTCCTTTCATTCAGTCAGTAGCTTCAAACATTTCTGGTATATGAATAACATGTTTTTCAATGGCAAAAATCAATGAATATTGTAAATGCACAAACAGTAATTTCTCCGCATTGCAAGGTGCAATTCTGAAATTTTTTGCTTTTTCCTGCTCCTCTTAGCATGATAAAGAAGATTCAAAGAGAGTGAGATGCCAGCTCCTTTCATTCAGTCAGTAGCTTCAATCATTTCTGGACGTTTTTCAATGGCAAAAATCAATGAATATTGTAAATGCACAAACAGTAATTTCTCCGCATTGCAAGGTGCAATTCTGAAATTTTTTGCTTTTTCCTGCTCCTCTTAGCATGATAAAGAACATTCAAAGAGAGTGAGATGCCAGCTCCTTTCATTCAGTCAGTAGCTTCAATCATTTCTGGACGTTTTTCAATGGCAAAAATCAATGAATATTGTAAATGCACAAACAATAATTTCTCCGCATTGCAAGGTGCAATTCTGAAATTTTTTGCTTTTTCCTGCTCCTCTTAGCATGATAAAGAAGATTCAAAGAGAGTGAGATGCCAGCTCCTTTGATTCAGTCAGTAGCTTCAAACATTTCTGGTATATGAATAACATGATGTTTTTCAATGGCAAAAATCAATGAATATTGTAAATGCACAAACAGTAATTTCTCCGCATTGCAAGGTGCAAGTCTGAAATTTTTTGCTTTTTCCTGCTCCTCTTAGCATGATAAAGAAGATTCAAAGAGAGTGAGATGCCAGCTACTTTCATTCAGTCAGTAGCTTCAATCATTTCTGGACGTTTTTCAATGGTAAAAATCAATGAATATTGTAAATGCACAAACAGTAATTTCTCCACATTGCAAGGTGCAATTCTGAAATTTTTTGCTTTTTCCTGCTCCTCTTAGCATGATAAAGAATATTCAAAGAGAGTGAGATGCCAGCTCCTTTCATTCAGTCAGTAGCTTCAAACATTTCTGGTATATGAATAACATGATGTTTTTCAATGGCAAAAATCAATGAATATTGTAAATGCACAAACAGTAATTTCTCCGCATTGCAAGGTGCAAGTCTGAAATTTTTTGCTTTTTCCTGCTCCTCTTAGCATGATAAAGAAGATTCAAAGAGAGTGAGATGCCAGCTACTTTCATTCAGTCAGTAGCTTCAATCATTTCTGGACGTTTTTCAATGGTAAAAATCAATGAATATTGTAAGTGCACAAACAGTAATTTCTCCACATTGCAAGGTGCAATTCTGAAATTTTTTGCTTTTTCCTGCTCCTCTTAGCATGATAAAGAAGATTCAAAGAGAGTGAGATGCCAGCTCCTTTCATTCAGTCAGTAGCTTCAAACATTTCTGGTATATGAATAACATGATGTTTTTCAATGGCAAAAATCAATGAATATTGTAAATGCACAAACAGTAATTTCTCCACATTGCAAGGTGCAATTCTGAAATTTTTTGCTTTTTCCTGCTCCTCTTAGCATGATAAAGAAGATTCAAAGAGAGTGAGATGCCAGCTCCTTTCATTCAGTCAGTAGCTTCAAACATTTCTGGTATATGAATAACATGATGTTTTTCAATGGCAAAAATCAATGAATATTGTAAATGCACAAACAGTAATTTCTCCGCATTGCAAGGTGCAATTCTGAAATTTTTTGCTTTTTCCTGCTCCTCTTAGCATGATAAAGAAGATTCAAAGAGAGTGAGATGCCAGCTCCTTTCATTCAGTCAGTAGCTTCAATCATTTCTGGACGTTTTTCAATGGCAAAAATCAATGAATATTGTAAATGCACAAACAGTAATTTCTCCGCATTGCAAGGTGCAATTCTGAAATTTTTTGCTTTTTCCTGCTCCTCTTAGCATGATAAAGAAGATTCAAAGAGAGTGAGATGTCAGCTCCTTTCATTCAGTCAGTAGCTTCAAACATTTCTGGTATATGAATAACATGATGTTTTTCAATGGCAAAAATCAATGAATATTGTAAATGCACAAACAGTAATTTCTCCGCATTGCAAGGTGCAATTCTGAAATTTTTTTCTTTTTCCTGCTCCTCTTAGCATGATAAAGAAGATTCAAAGAGAGTGAGATGCCAGCTCCTTTCATTCAGTCAGTAGCTTCAATCATTTCTGGACGTTTTTCAATGGCAAAAATCAATGAATATTGTAAATGCACAAACAGTAATTTCTCCGCATTGCAAGGTGCAATTCTGAAATTTTTTGCTTTTTCCTGCTCCTCTTAGCATGATAAAGAAGATTCAAAGAGAGTGAGATGCCAACTCCTTTCATTCAGTCAGTAGCTTCAAACATTTCTGGTATATGAATAACATGATGTTTTTCAATGGCAAAAATCAATGAATATTGTAAATGCACAAACAGTAATTTCTCCGCATTGCAAGGTGCAATTCTGAAATTTTTTGCTTTTTCCTGCTCCTCTTAGCATGATAAAGAAGATTCAAAGAGAGTGAGATGCCAGCTCCTTTCATTCAGTCAGTAGCTTCAATCATTTCTGGACGTTTTTCAATGGCAAAAATCAATGAATATTGTAAATGCACAAACAGTAATTTCTCCGCATTGCAAGGTGCAATTCTGAAATTTTTTGCTTTTTCCTGCTCCTCTTAGCATGATAAAGAAGATTCAAAGAGAGTGAGATGCCAGCTCCTTTCAATCAGTCAGTACCTTCAATCATTTCTGGACGTTTTTCAATGGCAAAAATCAATGAATATTGTAAATGCACAAACAGTAATTTCTCCGCATTGCAAGGTGCAATTCTGAAATTTTTTGCTTTTTCCCGCTCCTCTTAGCATGATAAAGAAGATTCAAAGAGAGTGAGGTGCCAGCTCCTTTCATTCAGTCAGTAGCTTCAAACATTTCTGGTATATGAATAACATGTTTTTCAATGGCAAAAATCAATGAATATTGTAAATGCACAAACAGTAATTTCTCCGCATTGCAAGGTGCAATTCTGAAATTTTTTGCTTTTTCCTGCTCCTCTTAGCATGATAAAGAAGATTCAAAGAGAGTGAGATGCCAGCTCCTTTCATTCAATCAGTAGCTTCAATCATTTCTGGACGTTTTTCAATGGCAAAAATCAATGAATATTGTATATGCACAAACAGTAATTTCTCCGCATTGCAAGGTGCAATTCTGAAATTTTTTGCTTTTTCCTGCTCCTCTTAGCATGATAAAGAAGATTCAAAGAGAGTGAGATGCCAGCTCCTTTCATTCAGTCAGTAGCTTCAATCATTTCTGGACGTTTTTCAATGGCAAAAATCAATGAATATTGTAAGTGCACAAACAGTAATTTCTCCGCATTGCAAGGTGCAATTCTGAAATTTTTTGCTTTTTCCTGCTCCTCTTAGCATGATAAAGAAGATTCAAAGAGAGTGAGATGCCAGCTCCTTTGATTCAGTCAGTAGCTTCAAACATTTCTGGTATATGAATAACATGATGTTTTTCAATGGCAAAAATCAATGAATATTGTAAATGCACAAACAGTAATTTCTCCGCATTGCAAGGTGCAAGTCTGAAATTTTTTGCTTTTTCCTGCTCCTCTTAGCATGATAAAGAAGATTCAAAGAGAGTGAGATGCCAGCTACTTTCATTCAGTCAGTAGCTTCAATCATTTCTGGACGTTTTTCAATGGTAAAAATCAATGAATATTGTAAAGGCACAAACAGTAATTTCTCCACATTGCAAGGTGCAATTCTGAAATTTTTTGCTTTTTCCTGCTCCTCTTAGCATGATAAAGAAGATTCAAAGAGAGTGAGATGCCAGCTCCTTTGATTCAGTCAGTAGCTTCAAACATTTCTGGTATATGAATAACATGATGTTTTTCAATGGCAAAAATCAATGAATATTGTAAATGCACAAACAGTAATTTCTCCGCATTGCAAGGTGCAAGTCTGAAATTTTTTGCTTTTTCCTGCTCCTCTTAGCATGATAAAGAAGATTCAAAGAGAGTGAGATGCCAGCTACTTTCATTCAGTCAGTAGCTTCAATCATTTCTGGACGTTTTTCAATGGTAAAAATCAATGAATATTGTAAATGCACAAACAGTAATTTCTCCACATTGCAAGGTGCAATTCTGAAATTTTTTGCTTTTTCCTGCTCCTCTTAGCATGATAAAGAATATTCAAAGAGAGTGAGATGCCAGCTCCTTTCATTCAGTCAGTAGCTTCAAACATTTCTGGTATATGAATAACATGATGTTTTTCAATGGCAAAAATCAATGAATATTGTAAATGCACAAACAGTAATTTCTCCGCATTGCAAGGTGCAAGTCTGAAATTTTTTGCTTTTTCCTGCTCCTCTTAGCATGATAAAGAAGATTCAAAGAGAGTGAGATGCCAGCTACTTTCATTCAGTCAGTAGCTTCAATCATTTCTGGACGTTTTTCAATGGTAAAAATCAATGAATATTGTAAGTGCACAAACAGTAATTTCTCCACATTGCAAGGTGCAATTCTGAAATTTTTTGCTTTTTCCTGCTCCTCTTAGCATGATAAAGAAGATTCAAAGAGAGTGAGATGCCAGCTCCTTTCATTCAGTCAGTAGCTTCAAACATTTCTGGTATATGAATAACATGATGTTTTTCAATGGCAAAAATCAATGAATATTGTAAATGCACAAACAGTAATTTCTCCACATTGCAAGGTGCAATTCTGAAATTTTTTGCTTTTTCCTGCTCCTCTTAGCATGATAAAGAAGATTCAAAGAGAGTGAGATGCCAGCTCCTTTCATTCAGTCAGTAGCTTCAAACATTTCTGGTATATGAATAACATGATGTTTTTCAATGGCAAAAATCAATGAATATTGTAAATGCACAAACAGTAATTTCTCCGCATTGCAAGGTGCAATTCTGAAATTTTTTGCTTTTTCCTGCTCCTCTTAGCATGATAAAGAAGATTCAAAGAGAGTGAGATGCCAGCTCCTTTCATTCAGTCAGTAGCTTCAATCATTTCTGGACGTTTTTCAATGGCAAAAATCAATGAATATTGTAAATGCACAAACAGTAATTTCTCCGCATTGCAAGGTGCAATTCTGAAATTTTTTGCTTTTTCCTGCTCCTCTTAGCATGATAAAGAAGATTCAAAGAGAGTGAGATGTCAGCTCCTTTCATTCAGTCAGTAGCTTCAAACATTTCTGGTATATGAATAACATGATGTTTTTCAATGGCAAAAATCAATGAATATTGTAAATGCACAAACAGTAATTTCTCCGCATTGCAAGGTGCAATTCTGAAATTTTTTGCTTTTTCCTGCTCCTCTTAGCATGATAAAGAAGATTCAAAGAGAGTGAGATGCCAGCTCCTTTCATTCAGTCAGTAGCTTCAATCATTTCTGGACGTTTTTCAATGGCAAAAATCAATGAATATTGTAAATGCACAAACAGTAATTTCTCCGCATTGCAAGGTGCAATTCTGAAATTTTTTGCTTTTTCCTGCTCCTCTTAGCATGATAAAGAAGATTCAAAGAGAGTGAGATGCCAGCTCCTTTCATTCAGTCAGTAGCTTCAATCATTTCTGGACGTTTTTCAATGGCAAAAATCAATGAATATTGTAAATGCACAAACAGTAATTTCTCCGCATTGCAAGGTGCAATTCTGAAATTTTTTGCTTTTTCCTGCTCCTCTTAGCATGATAAAGAAGATTCAAAGAGAGTGAGATGCCAACTCCTTTCATTCAGTCAGTAGCTTCAAACATTTCTGGTATATGAATAACATGATGTTTTTCAATGGCAAAAATCAATGAATATTGTAAATGCACAAACAGTAATTTCTCCGCATTGCAAGGTGCAATTCTGAAATTTTTTGCTTTTTCCTGCTCCTCTTAGCATGATAAAGAAGATTCAAAGAGAGTGAGATGCCAGCTCCTTTCATTCAGTCAGTAGCTTCAATCATTTCTGGACGTTTTTCAATGGCAAAAATCAATGAATATTGTAAATGCACAAACAGTAATTTCTCCGCATTGCAAGGTGCAATTCTGAAATTTTTTGCTTTTTCCTGCTCCTCTTAGCATGATAAAGAAGATTCAAAGAGAGTGAGATGCCAGCTCCTTTCATTCAGTCAGTACCTTCAATCATTTCTGGACGTTTTTCAATGGCAAAAATCAATGAATATTGTAAATGCACAAACAGTAATTTCTCCGCATTGCAAGGTGCAATTCTGAAATTTTTTGCTTTTTCCCGCTCCTCTTAGCATGATAAAGAAGATTCAAAGAGAGTGAGGTGCCAGCTCCTTTCATTCAGTCAGTAGCTTCAAACATTTCTGGTATATGAATAACATGTTTTTCAATGGCAAAAATCAATGAATATTGTAAATGCACAAACAGTAATTTCTCCGCATTGCAAGGTGCAATTCTGAAATTTTTTGCTTTTTCCTGCTCCTCTTAGCATGATAAAGAAGATTCAAAGAGAGTGAGATGCCAGCTCCTTTCATTCAATCAGTAGCTTCAATCATTTCTGGACGTTTTTCAATGGCAAAAATCAATGAATATTGTATATGCACAAACAGTAATTTCTCCGCATTGCAAGGTGCAATTCTGAAATTTTTTGCTTTTTCCTGCTCCTCTTAGCATGATAAAGAAGATTCAAAGAGAGTGAGATGCCAGCTCCTTTCATTCAGTCAGTAGCTTCAATCATTTCTGGACGTTTTTCAATGGCAAAAATCAATGAATATTGTAAATGCACAAACAGTAATTTCTCCGCATTGCAAGGTGCAATTCTGAAATTTTTTGCTTTTTCCTGCTCCTCTTAGCATGATAAATAAGATTCAAAGAGAGTGAGATGCCAGCTCCTTTGATTCAGTCAGTAGCTTCAAACATTTCTGGTATATGAATAACATGATGTTTTTCAATGGCAAAAATCAATGAATATTGTAAATGCACAAACAGTAATTTCTCCGCATTGCAAGGTGCAAGTCTGAAATTTTTTGCTTTTTCCTGCTCCTCTTAGCATGATAAAGAAGATTCAAAGAGAGTGAGATGCCAGCTACTTTCATTCAGTCAGTAGCTTCAATCATTTCTGGACGTTTTTCAATGGTAAAAATCAATGAATATTGTAAAGGCACAAACAGTAATTTCTCCACATTGCAAGGTGCAATTCTGAAATTTTTTGCTTTTTCCTGCTCCTCTTAGCATGATAAAGAAGATTCAAAGAGAGTGAGATGCCAGCTCCTTTCATTCAGTCAGTAGCTTCAAACATTTCTGGTATATGAATAACATGATGTTTTTCAATGGCAAAAATCAATGAATATTGTAAATGCACAAACAGTAATTTCTCCGCATTGCAAGGTGCAAGTCTGAAATTTTTTGCTTTTTCCTGCTCCTCTTAGCATGATAAAGAAGATTCAAAGAGAGTGAGATGCCAGCTACTTTCATTCAGTCAGTAGCTTCAATCATTTCTGGACGTTTTTCAATGGTAAAAATCAATGAATATTGTAAATGCACAAACAGTAATTTCTCCACATTGCAAGGTGCAATTCTGAAATTTTTTGCTTTTTCCTGCTCCTCTTAGCATGATAAAGAAGATTCAAAGAGAGTGAGATGCCAGCTCCTTTCATTCAGTCAGTAGCTTCAAACATTTCTGGTATATGAATAACATGATGTTTTTCAATGGCAAAAATCAATGAATATTGTAAATGCACAAACAGTAATTTCTCCACATTGCAAGGTGCAATTCTGAAATTTTTTGCTTTTTCCTGCTCCTCTTAGCATGATAAAGAAGATTCAAAGAGAGTGAGATGCCAGCTCCTTTCATTCAGTCAGTAGCTTCAAACATTTCTGGTATATGAATAACATGATGTTTTTCAATGGCAAAAATCAATGAATATTGTAAATGCACAAACAGTAATTTCTCCGCATTGCAAGGTGCAATTCTGAAATTTTTTGCTTTTTCCTGCTCCTCTTAGCATGATAAAGAAGATTCAAAGAGAGTGAGATGCCAGCTCCTTTCATTCAGTCAGTAGCTTCAATCATTTCTGGACGTTTTTCAATGGCAAAAATCAATGAATATTGTAAATGCACAAACAGTAATTTCTCCGCATTGCAAGGTGCAATTCTGAAATTTTTTGCTTTTTCCTGCTCCTCTTAGCATGATAAAGAAGATTCAAAGAGAGTGAGATGTCAGCTCCTTTCATTCAGTCAGTAGCTTCAAACATTTCTGGTATATGAATAACATGATGTTTTTCAATGGCAAAAATCAATGAATATTGTAAATGCACAAACAGTAATTTCTCCGCATTGCAAGGTGCAATTCTGAAATTTTTTGCTTTTTCCTGCTCCTCTTAGCATGATAAAGAAGATTCAAAGAGAGTGAGATGCCAGCTCCTTTCATTCAGTCAGTAGCTTCAATCATTTCTGGACGTTTTTCAATGGCAAAAATCAATGAATATTGTAAATGCACAAACAGTAATTTCTCCGCATTGCAAGGTGCAATTCTGAAATTTTTTGCTTTTTCCTGCTCCTCTTAGCATGATAAAGAAGATTCAAAGAGAGTGAGATGCCAGCTCCTTTCATTCAGTCAGTAGCTTCAATCATTTCTGGACGTTTTTCAATGGCAAAAATCAATGAATATTGTAAATGCACAAACAGTAATTTCTCCGCATTGCAAGGTGCAATTCTGAAATTTTTTGCTTTTTCCTGCTCCTCTTAGCATGATAAAGATTCAAAGAGAGTGAGATGCCAGCTCCTTTGATTCAGTCAGTAGCTTCAAACATTTCTGGTATATGAATAACATGATGTTTTTCAATGGCAAAAATCAATGAATATTGTAAATGCACAAACAGTAATTTCTCCGCATTGCAAGGTGCAAGTCTGAAATTTTTTGCTTTTTCCTGCTCCTCTTAGCATGATAAAGAAGATTCAAAGAGAGTGAGATGCCAGCTACTTTCATTCAGTCAGTAGCTTCAATCATTTCTGGACGTTTTTCAATGGTAAAAATCAATGAATATTGTAAATGCACAAACAGTAATTTCTCCACATTGCAAGGTGCAATTCTGAAATTTTTTGCTTTTTCCTGCTCCTCTTAGCATGATAAAGAAGATTCAAAGAGAGTGAGATGCCAGCTCCTTTCATTCAGTCAGTAGCTTCAAACATTTCTGGTATATGAATAACATGATGTTTTTCAATGGCAAAAATCAATGAATATTGTAAATGCACAAACAGTAATTTCTCCGCATTGCAAGGTGCAAGTCTGAAATTTTTTGCTTTTTCCTGCTCCTCTTAGCATGATAAAGAAGATTCAAAGAGAGTGAGATGCCAGCTACTTTCATTCAGTCAGTAGCTTCAATCATTTCTGGACGTTTTTCAATGGTAAAAATCAATGAATATTGTAAATGCACAAACAGTAATTTCTCCACATTGCAAGGTGCAATTCTGAAATTTTTTGCTTTTTCCTGCTCCTCTTAGCATGATAAAGAAGATTCAAAGAGAGTGAGATGCCAGCTCCTTTCATTCAGTCAGTAGCTTCAAACATTTCTGGTATATGAATAACATGATGTTTTTCAATGGCAAAAATCAATGAATATTGTAAATGCACAAACAGTAATTTCTCCACATTGCAAGGTGCAATTCTGAAATTTTTTGCTTTTTCCTGCTCCTCTTAGCATGATAAAGAAGATTCAAAGAGAGTGAGATGCCAGCTCCTTTCATTCAGTCAGTAGCTTCAAACATTTCTGGTATATGAATAACATGATGTTTTTCAATGGCAAAAATCAATGAATATTGTAAATGCACAAACAGTAATTTCTCCGCATTGCAAGGTGCAATTCTGAAATTTTTTGCTTTTTCCTGCTCCTCTTAGCATGATAAAGAAGATTCAAAGAGAGTGAGATGCCAGCTCCTTTCATTCAGTCAGTAGCTTCAATCATTTCTGGACGTTTTTCAATGGCAAAAATCAATGAATATTGTAAATGCACAAACAGTAATTTCTCCGCATTGCAAGGTGCAATTCTGAAATTTTTTGCTTTTTCCTGCTCCTCTTAGCATGATAAAGAAGATTCAAAGAGAGTGAGATGTCAGCTCCTTTCATTCAGTCAGTAGCTTCAAACATTTCTGGTATATGAATAACATGATGTTTTTCAATGGCAAAAATCAATGAATATTGTAAATGCACAAACAGTAATTTCTCCGCATTGCAAGGTGCAATTCTGAAATTTTTTGCTTTTTCCTGCTCCTCTTAGCATGATAAAGAAGATTCAAAGAGAGTGAGATGCCAGCTCCTTTCATTCAGTCAGTAGCTTCAATCATTTCTGGACGTTTTTCAATGGCAAAAATCAATGAATATTGTAAATGCACAAACAGTAATTTCTCCGCATTGCAAGGTGCAATTCTGAAATTTTTTGCTTTTTCCTGCTCCTCTTCGCATGATAAAGAAGATTCAAAGAGAGTGAGATGCCAGCTCCTTTCATTCAGTCAGTAGCTTCAATCATTTCTGGACGTTTTTCAATGGCAAAAATCAATGAATATTGTAAATGCACAAACAGTAATTTCTCCGCATTGCAAGGTGCAATTCTGAAATTTTTTGCTTTTTCCTGCTCCTCTTAGCATGATAAAGAAGATTCAAAGAGAGTGAGATGCCAGCTCCTTTCATTCAGTCAGTAGCTTCAATCATTTCTGGACGTTTTTCAATTTTCAAAAATCAATGAATATTGTAAATGCACAAACAGTAATTTCTCCGCATTGCAAGGTGCAATTCTGAAATTTTTTGCTTTTTCCTGCTCCTCTTAGCATGATAAAGAAGATTCAAAGAGAGTGAGATGCCAGCTCCTTTCATTCAGTCAGTACCTTCAATCATTTCTGGACGTTTTTCAATGGCAAAAATCAATGAATATTGTAAATGCACAAACAGTAATTTCTCCGCATTGCAAGGTGCAATTCTGAAATTTTTTGCTTTTTCCCGCTCCTCTTAGCATGATAAAGAAGATTCAAAGAGAGTGAGGTGCCAGCTCCTTTCATTCAGTCAGTAGCTTCAAACATTTCTGGTATATGAATAACATGTTTTTCAATGGCAAAAATCAATGAATATTGTAAATGCACAAACAGTAATTTCTCCGCATTGCAAGGTGCAATTCTGAAATTTTTTGCTTTTTCCTGCTCCTCTTAGCATGATAAAGAAGATTCAAAGAGAGTGAGATGCCAGCTCCTTTCATTCAATCAGTAGCTTCAATCATTTCTGGACGTTTTTCAATGGCAAAAATCAATGAATATTGTATATGCACAAACAGTAATTTCTCCGCATTGCAAGGTGCAATTCTGAAATTTTTTGCTTTTTCCTGCTCCTCTTAGCATGATAAAGAAGATTCAAAGAGAGTGAGATGCCAGCTCCTTTCATTCAGTCAGTAGCTTCAATCATTTCTGGACGTTTTTCAATGGCAAAAATCAATGAATATTGTAAATGCACAAACAGTAATTTCTCCGCATTGCAAGGTGCAATTCTGAAATTTTTTGCTTTTTCCTGCTCCTCTTAGCATGATAAAGAAGATTCAAAGAGAGTGAGATGCCAGCTCCTTTGATTCAGTCAGTAGCTTCAAACATTTCTGGTATATGAATAACATGATGTTTTTCAATGGCAAAATCAATGAATATTGTAAATGCACAAACAGTAATTTCTCCGCATTGCAAGGTGCAATTCTGAAATTTTTTGCTTTTTCCTGCTCCTCTTAGCATGATAAAGAAGATTCAAAGAGAGTGAGATGCCAGCTCCTTTCATTCAGTCAGTAGCTTCAATCATTTCTGGACGTTTTTCAATGGCAAAAATCAATGAATATTGTAAATGCACAAACAGTAATTTCTCCGCATTGCAAGGTGCAATTCTGAAATTTTTTGCTTTTTCCTGCTCCTCTTAGCATGATAAAGATTCAAAGAGAGTGAGATGCCAGCTCCTTTGATTCAGTCAGTAGCTTCAAACATTTCTGGTATATGAATAACATGATGTTTTTCAATGGCAAAAATCAATGAATATTGTAAATGCACAAACAGTAATTTCTCCGCATTGCAAGGTGCAAGTCTGAAATTTTTTGCTTTTTCCTGCTCCTCTTAGCATGATAAAGAAGATTCAAAGAGAGTGAGATGCCAGCTACTTTCATTCAGTCAGTAGCTTCAATCATTTCTGGACGTTTTTCAATGGTAAAAATCAATGAATATTGTAAATGCACAAACAGTAATTTCTCCACATTGCAAGGTGCAATTCTGAAATTTTTTGCTTTTTCCTGCTCCTCTTAGCATGATAAAGAAGATTCAAAGAGAGTGAGATGCCAGCTCCTTTCATTCAGTCAGTAGCTTCAAACATTTCTGGTATATGAATAACATGATGTTTTTCAATGGCAAAAATCAATGAATATTGTAAATGCACAAACAGTAATTTCTCCGCATTGCAAGGTGCAAGTCTGAAATTTTTTGCTTTTTCCTGCTCCTCTTAGCATGATAAAGAAGATTCAAAGAGAGTGAGATGCCAGCTACTTTCATTCAGTCAGTAGCTTCAATCATTTCTGGACGTTTTTCAATGGTAAAAATCAATGAATATTGTAAATGCACAAACAGTAATTTCTCCACATTGCAAGGTGCAATTCTGAAATTTTTTGCTTTTTCCTGCTCCTCTTAGCATGATAAAGAAGATTCAAAGAGAGTGAGATGCCAGCTCCTTTCATTCAGTCAGTAGCTTCAAACATTTCTGGTATATGAATAACATGATGTTTTTCAATGGCAAAAATCAATGAATATTGTAAATGCACAAACAGTAATTTCTCCGCATTGCAAGGTGCAATTCTGAAATTTTTTGCTTTTTCCTGCTCCTCTTAGCATGATAAAGAAGATTCAAAGAGAGTGAGATTCCAGCTCCTTTCATTCAGTCAGTAGCTTCAATCATTTCTGGACGTTTTTCAATGGCAAAAATCAATGAATATTGTAAATGCACAAACAGTAATTTCTCCGCATTGCAAGGTGCAATTCTGAAATTTTTTGCTTTTTCCTGCTCCTCTTAGCATGATAAAGAAGATTCAAAGAGAGTGAGATGTCAGCTCCTTTCATTCAGTCAGTAGCTTCAAACATTTCTGGTATATGAATAACATGATGTTTTTCAATGGCAAAAATCAATGAATATTGTAAATGCACAAACAGTAATTTCTCCGCATTGCAAGGTGCAATTCTGAAATTTTTTGCTTTTTCCTGCTCCTCTTAGCATGATAAAGAAGATTCAAAGAGAGTGAGATGCCAGCTCCTTTCATTCAGTCAGTAGCTCCAATCATTTCTGGACGTTTTTCAATGGCAAAAATCAATGAATATTGTAAATGCACAAACAGTAATTTCTCCGCATTGCAAGGTGCAATTCTGAAATTTTTTGCTTTTTCCTGCTCCTCTTAGCATGATAAAGAAGATTCAAAGAGAGTGAGATGCCAGCTCCTTTCATTCAGTCAGTAGCTTCAATCATTTCTGGACGTTTTTCAATGGCAAAAATCAATGAATATTGTAAATGCACAAACAGTAATTTCTCAGCATTGCAAGGTGCAATTCTGAAATTTTTTGCTTTTTCCTGCTCCTCTTAGCATGATAAAGAAGATTCAAAGAGAGTGAGATGCCAACTCCTTTCATTCAGTCAGTAGCTTCAAACATTTCTGGTATATGAATAACATGATGTTTTTCAATGGCAAAAATCAATGAATATTGTAAATGCACAAACAGTAATTTCTCCGCATTGCAAGGTGCAATTCTGAAATTTTTTGCTTTTTCCTGCTCCTCTTAGCATGATAAAGAAGATTCAAAGAGAGTGAGATGCCAGCTCCTTTCATTCAGTCAGTAGCTTCAATCATTTCTGGACGTTTTTCAATGGCAAAAATCAATGAATATTGTAAATGCACAAACAGTAATTTCTCCGCATTGCAAGGTGCAATTCTGAAATTTTTTGCTTTTTCCTGCTCCTCTTAGCATGATAAAGAAGATTCAAAGAGAGTGAGATGCCAGCTCCTTTCATTCAGTCAGTACCTTCAATCATTTCTGGACGTTTTTCAATGGCAAAAATCAATGAATATTGTAAATGCACAAACAGTAATTTCTCCGCATTGCAAGGTGCAATTCTGAAATTTTTTGCTTTTTCCCGCTCCTCTTAGCATGATAAAGAAGATTCAAAGAGAGTGAGGTGCCAGCTCCTTTCATTCAGTCAGTAGCTTCAAACATTTCTGGTATATGAATAACATGTTTTTCAATGGCAAAAATCAATGAATATTGTAAATGCACAAACAGTAATTTCTCCGCATTGCAAGGTGCAATTCTGAAATTTTTTGCTTTTTCCTGCTCCTCTTAGCATGATAAAGAAGATTCAAAGAGAGTGAGATGCCAGCTCCTTTCATTCAATCAGTAGCTTCAATCATTTCTGGACGTTTTTCAATGGCAAAAATCAATGAATATTGTATATGCACAAACAGTAATTTCTCCGCATTGCAAGGTGCAATTCTGAAATTTTTTGCTTTTTCCTGCTCCTCTTAGCATGATAAAGAAGATTCAAAGAGAGTGAGATGCCAGCTCCTTTCATTCAGTCAGTAGCTTCAATCATTTCTGGACGTTTTTCAATGGCAAAAATCAATGAATATTGTAAATGCACAAACAGTAATTTCTCCGCATTGCAAGGTGCAATTCTGAAATTTTTTGCTTTTTCCTGCTCCTCTTAGCATGATAAAGAAGATTCAAAGAGAGTGAGATGCCAGCTCCTTTGATTCAGTCAGTAGCTTCAAACATTTCTGGTATATGAATAACATGATGTTTTTCAATGGCAAAAATCAATGAATATTGTAAATGCACAAACAGTAATTTCTCCGCATTGCAAGGTGCAAGTCTGAAATTTTTTGCTTTTTCCTGCTCCTCTTAGCATGATAAAGAAGATTCAAAGAGAGTGAGATGCCAGCTACTTTCATTCAGTCAGTAGCTTCAATCATTTCTGGACGTTTTTCAATGGTAAAAATCAATGAATATTGTAAATGCACAAACAGTAATTTCTCCACATTGCAAGGTGCAATTCTGAAATTTTTTGCTTTTTCCTGCTCCTCTTAGCATGATAAAGAAGATTCAAAGAGAGTGAGATGCCAGCTCCTTTCATTCAGTCAGTAGCTTCAAACATTTCTGGTATATGAATAACATGATGTTTTTCAATGGCAAAAATCAATGAATATTGTAAATGCACAAACAGTAATTTCTCCGCATTGCAAGGTGCAAGTCTGAATTTTTTTGCTTTTTCCTGCTCCTCTTAGCATGATAAAGAAGATTCAAAGAGAGTGAGATGCCAGCTACTTTCATTCAGTCAGTAGCTTCAATCATTTCTGGACGTTTTTCAATGGTAAAAATCAATGAATATTGTAAATGCACAAACAGTTATTTCTCCACATTGCAAGGTGCAATTCTGAAATTTTTTGCTTTTTCCTGCTCCTCTTAGCATGATAAAGAAGATTCAAAGAGAGTGAGATGCCAGCTCCTTTCATTCAGTCAGTAGCTTCAAACATTTCTGGTATATGAATAACATGATGATTTTCAATGGCAAAAATCAATGAATATTGTAAATGCACAAACAGTAATTTCTCCACATTGCAAGGTGCAATTCTGAAATTTTTTGCTTTTTCCTGCTCCTCTTAGCATGATAAAGAAGATTCAAAGAGAGTGAGATGTCAGCTCCTTTCATTCAGTCAGTAGCTTCAAACATTTCTGGTATATGAATAACATGATGTTTTTCAATGGCAAAAATCAATGAATATTGTAAATGCACAAACAGTAATTTCTCCGCATTGCAAGGTGCAATTCTGAAATTTTTTGCTTTTTCCTGCTCCTCTTAGCATGATAAAGAAGATTCAAAGAGAGTGAGATGCCAGCTCCTTTCATTCAGTCAGTAGCTTCAATCATTTCTGGACGTTTTTCAATGGCAAAAATCAATGAATATTGTAAATGCACAAACAGTAATTTCTCCGCATTGCAAGGTGCAATTCTGAAATTTTTTGCTTTTTCCTGCTCCTCTTAGCATGATAAAGAAGATTCAAAGAGAGTGAGATGTCAGCTCCTTTCATTCAGTCAGTAGCTTCAAACATTTCTGGTATATGAATAACATGATGTTTTTCAATGGCAAAAATCAATGAATATTGTAAATGCACAAACAGTAATTTCTCCGCATTGCAAGGTGCAATTCTGAAATTTTTTGCTTTTTCCTGCTCCTCTTAGCATGATAAAGAAGATTCAAAGAGAGTGAGATGCCAGCTCCTTTGATTCAGTCAGTAGCTTCAAACATTTCTGGTATATGAATAACATGATGTTTTTCAATGGCAAAAATCAATGAATATTGTAAATGCACAAACAGTAATTTCTCCGCATTGCAAGGTGCAAGTCTGAAATTTTTTGCTTTTTCCTGCTCCTCTTAGCATGATAAAGAAGATTCAAAGAGAGTGAGATGCCAGCTACTTTCATTCAGTCAGTAGCTTCAATCATTTCTGGACGTTTTTCAATGGTAAAAATCAATGAATATTGTAAATGCACAAACAGTAATTTCTCCACATTGCAAGGTGCAATTCTGAAATTTTTTGCTTTTTCCTGCTCCTCTTAGCATGATAAAGAAGATTCAAAGAGAGTGAGATGCCAGCTCCTTTCATTCAGTCAGTAGCTTCAAACATTTCTGGTATATGAATAACATGATGTTTTTCAATGGCAAAAATCAATGAATATTGTAAATGCACAAACAGTAATTTCTCCGCATTGCAAGGTGCAAGTCTGAAATTTTTTGCTTTTTCCTGCTCCTCTTAGCATGATAAAGAAGATTCAAAGAGAGTGAGATGCCAGCTACTTTCATTCAGTCAGTAGCTTCAATCATTTCTGGACGTTTTTCAATGGTAAAAATCAATGAATATTGTAAATGCACAAACAGTAATTTCTCCACATTGCAAGGTGCAATTCTGAAATTTTTTGCTTTTTCCTGCTCCTCTTAGCATGATAAAGAAGTTTCAAAGAGAGTGAGATGCCAGCTCCTTTCATTCAGTCAGTAGCTTCAAACATTTCTGGTATATGAATAACATGATGTTTTTCAATGGCAAAAATCAATGAATATTGTAAATGCACAAACAGTAATTTCTCCACATTGCAAGGTGCAATTCTGAAATTTTTAGCTTTTTCCTGCTCCTCTTAGCATGATAAAGAAGATTCAAAGAGAGTGAGATGCCAGCTCCTTTCATTCAGTCAGTAGCTTCAAACATTTCTGGTATATGAATAACATGATGTTTTTCAATGGCAAAAATCAATGAATATTGTAAATGCACAAACAGTAATTTCTCCGCATTGCAAGGTGCAATTCTGAAATTTTTTGCTTTTTCCTGCTCCTCTTAGCATGATAAAGAAGATTCAAAGAGAGTGAGATGCCAGCTCCTTTCATTCAGTCAGTAGCTTCAATCATTTCTGGACGTTTTTCAATGGCAAAAATCAATGAATATTGTAAATGCACAAACAGTAATTTCTCCGCATTGCAAGGTGCAATTCTGAAATTTTTTGCTTTTTCCTGCTCCTCTTAGCATGATAAAGAAGATTCAAAGAGAGTGAGATGTCAGCTCCTTTCATTCAGTCAGTAGCTTCAAACATTTCTGGTATATGAATAACATGATGTTTTTCAATGGCAAAAATCAATGAATATTGTAAATGCACAAACAGTAATTTCTCCGCATTGCAAGGTGCAATTCTGAAATTTTTTGCTTTTTCCTGCTCCTCTTAGCATGATAAAGAAGATTCAAAGAGAGTGAGATGCCAGCTCCTTTCATTCAGTCAGTAGCTTCAATCATTTCTTGACGTTTTTCAATGGCAAAAATCAATGAATATTGTAAATGCACAAACAGTAATTTCTCCGCATTGCAAGGTGCAATTCTGAAATTTTTTGCTTTTTCCTGCTCCTCTTAGCATGATAAAGAAGATTCAAAGAGAGTGAGATGCCAGCTCCTTTCATTCAGTCAGTAGCTTCAATCATTTCTGGACGTTTTTCAATGGCAAAAATCAATGAATATTGTAAATGCACAAACAGTAATTTCTCCGCATTGCAAGGTGCAATTCTGAAATTTTTTGCTTTTTCCTGCTCCTCTTAGCATGATAAAGAAGATTCAAAGAGAGTGAGATGCCAACTCCTTTCATTCAGTCAGTAGCTTCAAACATTTCTGGTATATGAATAACATGATGTTTTTCAATGGCAAAAATCAATGAATATTGTAAATGCACAAACAGTAATTTCTCCGCATTGCAAGGTGCAATTCTGAAATTTTTTGCTTTTTCCTGCTCCTCTTAGCATGATAAAGAAGATTCAAAGAGAGTGAGATGCCAGCTCCTTTCATTCAGTCAGTAGCTTCAATCATTTCTGGACGTTTTTCAATTTTCAAAAATCAATGAATATTGTAAATGCACAAACAGTAATTTCTCCGCATTGCAAGGTGCAATTCTGAAATTTTTTGCTTTTTCCTGCTCCTCTTAGCATGATAAAGAAGATTCAAAGAGAGTGAGATGCCAGCTCCTTTCATTCAGTCAGTACCTTCAATCATTTCTGGACGTTTTTCAATGGCAAAAATCAATGAATATTGTAAATGTACAAACAGTAATTTCTCCGCATTGCAAGGTGCAATTCTGAAATTTTTTGCTTTTTCCCGCTCCTCTTAGCATGATAAAGAAGATTCAAAGAGAGTGAGGTGCCAGCTCCTTTCATTCAGTCAGTAGCTTCAAACATTTCTGGTATATGAATAACATGTTTTTCAATGGCAAAAATCAATGAATATTGTAAATGCACAAACAGTAATTTCTCCGCATTGCAAGGTGCAATTCTGAAATTTTTTGCTTTTTCCTGCTCCTCTTAGCATGATAAAGAAGATTCAAAGAGAGTGAGATGCCAGCTCCTTTCATTCAATCAGTAGCTTCAATCATTTCTGGACGTTTTTCAATGGCAAAAATCAATGAATATTGTATATGCACAAACAGTAATTTCTCCGCATTGCAAGGTGCAATTCTGAAATTTTTTGCTTTTTCCTGCTCCTCTTAGCATGATAAAGAAGATTCAAAGAGAGTGAGATGCCAGCTCCTTTCATTCAGTCAGTAGCTTCAATCATTTCTGGACGTTTTTCAATGGCAAAAATCAATGAATATTGTAAATGCACAAACAGTAATTTCTCCGCATTGCAAGGTGCAATTCTGAAATTTTTTGCTTTTTCCTGCTCCTCTTAGCATGATAAAGAAGATTCAAAGAGAGTGAGATGCCAGCTCCTTTGATTCAGTCAGTAGCTTCAAACATTTCTGGTATATGAATAACATGATGTTTTTCAATGGCAAAATCAATGAATATTGTAAATGCACAAACAGTAATTTCTCCGCATTGCAAGGTGCAATTCTGAAATTTTTTGCTTTTTCCTGCTCCTCTTAGCATGATAAAGAAGATTCAAAGAGAGTGAGATGCCAGCTCCTTTCATTCAGTCAGTAGCTTCAATCATTTCTGGACGTTTTTCAATGGCAAAAATCAATGAATATTGTAAATGCACAAACAGTAATTTCTCCGCATTGCAAGGTGCAATTCTGAAATTTTTTGCTTTTTCCTGCTCCTCTTAGCATGATAAAGATTCAAAGAGAGTGAGATGCCAGCTCCTTTGATTCAGTCAGTAGCTTCAAACATTTCTGGTATATGAATAACATGATGTTTTTCAATGGCAAAAATCAATGAATATTGTAAATGCACAAACAGTAATTTCTCCGCATTGCAAGGTGCAAGTCTGAAATTTTTTGCTTTTTCCTGCTCCTCTTAGCATGATAAAGAAGATTCAAAGAGAGTGAGATGCCAGCTACTTTCATTCAGTCAGTAGCTTCAATCATTTCTGGACGTTTTTCAATGGTAAAAATCAATGAATATTGTAAATGCACAAACAGTAATTTCTCCACATTGCAAGGTGCAATTCTGAAATTTTTTGCTTTTTCCTGCTCCTCTTAGCATGATAAAGAAGATTCAAAGAGAGTGAGATGCCAGCTCCTTTCATTCAGTCAGTAGCTTCAAACATTTCTGGTATATGAATAACATGATGTTTTTCAATGGCAAAAATCAATGAATATTGTAAATGCACAAACAGTAATTTCTCCGCATTGCAAGGTGCAAGTCTGAAATTTTTTGCTTTTTCCTGCTCCTCTTAGCATGATAAAGAAGATTCAAAGAGAGTGAGATGCCAGCTACTTTCATTCAGTCAGTAGCTTAAATCATTTCTGGACGTTTTTCAATGGTAAAAATCAATGAATATTGTAAATGCACAAACAGTAATTTCTCCACATTGCAAGGTGCAATTCTGAAATTTTTTGCTTTTTCCTGCTCCTCTTAGCATGATAAAGAAGATTCAAAGAGAGTGAGATGCCAGCTCCTTTCATTCAGTCAGTAGCTTCAAACATTTCTGGTATATGAATAACATGATGTTTTTCAATGGCAAAAATCAATGAATATTGTAAATGCACAAACAGTAATTTCTCCACATTGCAAGGTGCAATTCTGAAATTTTTTGCTTTTTCCTGCTCCTCTTAGCATGATAAAGAAGATTCAAAGAGAGTGAGATGCCAGCTCCTTTCATTCAGTCAGTAGCTTCAAACATTTCTGGTATATGAATAACATGATGTTTTTCAATGGCAAAAATCAATGAATATTGTAAATGCACAAACAGTAATTTCTCCGCATTGCAAGGTGCAATTCTGAAATTTTTTGCTTTTTCCTGCTCCTCTTAGCATGATAAAGAAGATTCAAAGAGAGTGAGATGCCAGCTCCTTTCATTCAGTCAGTAGCTTCAATCATTTCTGGACGTTTTTCAATGGCAAAAATCAATGAATATTGTAAATGCACAAACAGTAATTTCTCCGCATTGCAAGGTGCAATTCTGAAATTTTTTGCTTTTTCCTGCTCCTCTTAGCATGATAAAGAAGATTCAAAGAGAGTGAGATGTCAGCTCCTTTCATTCAGTCAGTAGCTTCAAACATTTCTGGTATATGAATAACATGATGTTTTTCAATGGCAAAAATCAATGAATATTGTAAATGCACAAACAGTAATTTCTCCGCATTGCAAGGTGCAATTCTGAAATTTTTTGCTTTTTCCTGCTCCTCTTAGCATGATAAAGAAGATTCAAAGAGAGTGAGATGCCAGCTCCTTTCATTCAGTCAGTAGCTTCAATCATTTCTGGACGTTTTTCAATGGCAAAAATCAATGAATATTGTAAATGCACAAACAGTAATTTCTCCGCATTGCAAGGTGCAATTCTGAAATTTTTTGCTTTTTCCTGCTCCTCTTAGCATGATAAAGAAGATTCAAAGAGAGTGAGATGCCAGCTCCTTTCATTCAGTCAGTAGCTTCAATCATTTCTGGACGTTTTTCAATGGCAAAAATCAATGAATATTGTAAATGCACAAACAGTAATTTCTCAGCATTGCAAGGTGCAATTCTGAAATTTTTTGCTTTTTCCTGCTCCTCTTAGCATGATAAAGAAGATTCAAAGAGAGTGAGATGCCAACTCCTTTCATTCAGTCAGTAGCTTCAAACATTTCTGGTATATGAATAACATGATGTTTTTCAATGGCAAAAATCAATGAATATTGTAAATGCACAAACAGTAATTTCTCCGCATTGCAAGGTGCAATTCTGAAATTTTTTGCTTTTTCCTGCTCCTCTTAGCATGATAAAGAAGATTCAAAGAGAGTGAGATGCCAGCTCCTTTCATTCAGTCAGTAGCTTCAATCATTTCTGGACGTTTTTCAATGGCAAAAATCAATGAATATTGTAAATGCACAAACAGTAATTTCTCCGCATTGCAAGGTGCAATTCTGAAATTTTTTGCTTTTTCCTGCTCCTCTTAGCATGATAAAGAAGATTCAAAGAGAGTGAGATGCCAGCTCCTTTCATTCAGTCAGTACCTTCAATCATTTCTGGACGTTTTTCAATGGCAAAAATCAATGAATATTGTAAATGCACAAACAGTAATTTCTCCGCATTGCAAGGTGCAATTCTGAAATTTTTTGCTTTTTCCCGCTCCTCTTAGCATGATAAAGAAGATTCAAAGAGAGTGAGGTGCCAGCTCCTTTCATTCAGTCAGTAGCTTCAAACATTTCTGGTATATGAATAACATGTTTTTCAATGGCAAAAATCAATGAATATTGTAAATGCACAAACAGTAATTTCTCCGCATTGCAAGGTGCAATTCTGAAATTTTTTGCTTTTTCCTGCTCCTCTTAGCATGATAAAGAAGATTCAAAGAGAGTGAGATGCCAGCTCCTTTCATTCAATCAGTAGCTTCAATCATTTCTGGACGTTTTTCAATGGCAAAAATCAATGAATATTGTATATGCACAAACAGTAATTTCTCCGCATTGCAAGGTGCAATTCTGAAATTTTTTGCTTTTTCCTGCTCCTCTTAGCATGATAAAGAAGATTCAAAGAGAGTGAGATGCCAGCTCCTTTCATTCAGTCAGTAGCTTCAATCATTTCTGGACGTTTTTCAATGGCAAAAATCAATGAATATTGTAAATGCACAAACAGTAATTTCTCCGCATTGCAAGGTGCAATTCTGAAATTTTTTGCTTTTTCCTGCTCCTCTTAGCATGATAAAGAAGATTCAAAGAGAGTGAGATGCCAGCTCCTTTGATTCAGTCAGTAGCTTCAAACATTTCTGGTATATGAATAACATGATGTTTTTCAATGGCAAAAATCAATGAATATTGTAAATGCACAAACAGTAATTTCTCCGCATTGCAAGGTGCAAGTCTGAAATTTTTTGCTTTTTCCTGCTCCTCTTAGCATGATAAAGAAGATTCAAAGAGAGTGAGATGCCAGCTACTTTCATTCAGTCAGTAGCTTCAATCATTTCTGGACGTTTTTCAATGGTAAAAATCAATGAATATTGTAAATGCACAAACAGTAATTTCTCCACATTGCAAGGTGCAATTCTGAAATTTTTTGCTTTTTCCTGCTCCTCTTAGCATGATAAAGAAGATTCAAAGAGAGTGAGATGCCAGCTCCTTTCATTCAGTCAGTAGCTTCAAACATTTCTGGTATATGAATAACATGATGTTTTTCAATGGCAAAAATCAATGAATATTGTAAATGCACAAACAGTAATTTCTCCGCATTGCAAGGTGCAAGTCTGAAATTTTTTGCTTTTTCCTGCTCCTCTTAGCATGATAAAGAAGATTCAAAGAGAGTGAGATGCCAGCTACTTTCATTCAGTCAGTAGCTTCAATCATTTCTGGACGTTTTTCAATGGTAAAAATCAATGAATATTGTAAATGCACAAACAGTTATTTCTCCACATTGCAAGGTGCAATTCTGAAATTTTTTGCTTTTTCCTGCTCCTCTTAGCATGATAAAGAAGATTCAAAGAGAGTGAGATGCCAGCTCCTTTCATTCAGTCAGTAGCTTCAAACATTTCTGGTATATGAATAACATGATGTTTTTCAATGGCAAAAATCAATGAATATTGTAAATGCACAAACAGTAATTTCTCCACATTGCAAGGTGCAATTCTGAAATTTTTTGCTTTTTCCTGCTCCTCTTAGCATGATAAAGAAGATTCAAAGAGAGTGAGATGCCAGCTCCTTTCATTCAGTCAGTAGCTTCAAACATTTCTGGTATATGAATAACATGATGTTTTTCAATGGCAAAAATCAATGAATATTGTAAATGCACAAACAGTAATTTCTCCGCATTGCAAGGTGCAATTCTGAAATTTTTTGCTTTTTCCTGCTCCTCTTAGCATGATAAAGAAGATTCAAAGAGAGTGAGATGCCAGCTCCTTTCATTCAGTCAGTAGCTTCAATCATTTCTGGACGTTTTTCAATGGCAAAAATCAATGAATATTGTAAATGCACAAACAGTAATTTCTCCGCATTGCAAGGTGCAATTCTGAAATTTTTTGCTTTTTCCTGCTCCTCTTAGCATGATAAAGAAGATTCAAAGAGAGTGAGATGTCAGCTCCTTTCATTCAGTCAGTAGCTTCAAACATTTCTGGTATATGAATAACATGATGTTTTTCAATGGCAAAAATCAATGAATATTGTAAATGCACAAACAGTAATTTCTCCGCATTGCAAGGTGCAATTCTGAAATTTTTTGCTTTTTCCTGCTCCTCTTAGCATGATAAAGAAGATTCAAAGAGAGTGAGATGCCAGCTCCTTTCATTCAGTCAGTAGCTTCAATCATTTCTGGACGTTTTTCAATGGCAAAAATCAATGAATATTGTAAATGCACAAACAGTAATTTCTCCACATTGCAAGGTGCAATTCTGAAATTTTTTGCTTTTTCCTGCTCCTCTTAGCATGATAAAGAAGATTCAAAGAGAGTGAGATGCCAGCTCCTTTCATTCAGTCAGTAGCTTCAAACATTTCTGGTATATGAATAACATGATGTTTTTCAATGGCAAAAATCAATGAATATTGTAAATGCACAAACAGTAATTTCTCCACATTGCAAGGTGCAATTCTGAAATTTTTTGCTTTTTCCTGCTCCTCTTAGCATGATAAAGAAGATTCAAAGAGAGTGAGATCACAGCTCCTTTCATTCAGTCAGTAGCTTCAAACATTTCTGGTATATGAATAACATGATGTTTTTCAATGGCAAAAATCAATGAATATTGTAAATGCACAAACAGTAATTTCTCCGCATTGCAAGGTGCAAGTCTGAAATTTTTTGCTTTTTCCTGCTCCTCTTAGCATGATAAAGAAGATTCAAAGAGAGTGAGATGCCAGCTACTTTCATTCAGTCAGTAGCTTCAATCATTTCTGGACGTTTTTCAATGGTAAAAATCAATGAATATTGTAAATGCACAAACAGTAATTTCTCCGCATTGCAAGGTGCAAGTCTGAAATTTTTTGCTTTTTCCTGCTCCTCTTAGCATGATAAAGAAGATTCAAAGAGAGTGAGATGCCAGCTACTTTCATTCAGTCAGTAGCTTCAATCATTTCTGGACGTTTTTCAATGGTAAAAATCAATGAATATTGTAAATGCACAAACAGTAATTTCTCCACATTGCAAGGTGCAATTCTGAAATTTTTTGCTTTTTCCTGCTCCTCTTAGCATGATAAAGAAGATTCAAAGAGAGTGAGATGCCAGCTCCTTTCATTCAGTCAGTAGCTTCAAACATTTCTGGTATATGAATAACATGATGTTTTTCAATGGCAAAAATCAATGAATATTGTAAATGCACAAACAGTAATTTCTCCACATTGCAAGGTGCAATTCTGAAATTTTTTGCTTTTTCCTGCTCCTCTTAGCATGATAAAGAAGATTCAAAGAGAGTGAGATGCCAGCTCCTTTCATTCAGTCAGTAGCTTCAAACATTTCTGGTATATGAATAACATGATGTTTTTCAATGGCAAAAATCAATGAATATTGTAAATGCACAAACAGTAATTTCTCCGCATTGCAAGGTGCAATTCTGAAATTTTTTGCTTTTTCCTGCTCCTCTTAGCATGATAAAGAAGATTCAAAGAGAGTGAGATGCCAGCTCCTTTCATTCAGTCAGTAGCTTCAATCATTTCTGGACGTTTTTCAATGGCAAAAATCAATGAATATTGTAAATGCACAAACAGTAATTTCTCCGCATTGCAAGGTGCAATTCTGAAATTTTTTGCTTTTTCCTGCTCCTCTTAGCATGATAAAGAAGATTCAAAGAGAGTGAGATGTCAGCTCCTTTCATTCAGTCAGTAGCTTCAAACATTTCTGGTATATGAATAACATGATGTTTTTCAATGGCAAAAATCAATGAATATTGTAAATGCACAAACAGTAATTTCTCCGTATTGCAAGGTGCAATTCTGAAATTTTTTGCTTTTTCCTGCTCCTCTTAGCATGATAAAGAAGATTCAAAGAGAGTGAGATGCCAGCTCCTTTCATTCAGTCAGTAGCTTCAATCATTTCTGGACGTTTTTCAATGGCAAAAATCAATGAATATTGTAAATGCACAAACAGTAATTTCTCCGCATTGCAAGGTGCAATTCTGAAATTTTTTGCTTTTTCCTGCTCCTCTTAGCATGATAAAGAAGATTCAAAGAGAGTGAGATGCCAGCTCCTTTCGTTCAGTCAGTAGCTTCAATCATTTCTGGACGTTTTTCAATGGCAAAAATCATTGAATATTATAAATGCACAAACAGTAATTTCTCCGCATTGCAAGGTACAATTCTGAAATTTTTTACTTTTTCCTGCTCCTCTTAGCATGATAAAGAAGATTCAAAGAGAGTGAGATGCCAGCTCCTTTCATTCAGTCAGTAGCTTCAATCATTTCTGGTATATGAATAACATGATGTTTTTCAATGGCAAAAATCAATGAATATTGTAAATGCACAAACAGTAATTTCTCCGCATTGCAAGGTGCAATTCTGAAATTTTTTGCTTTTTCCTGCTCCTCTTAGCATGATAAAGAAGATTCAAAGAGAGTGAGATGCCAGCTCCTTTCATTCAGTCAGTAGCTTCAATCATTTCTGGACGTTTTTCAATGGCAAAAATCAATGAATATTGTAAATGCACAAACAGTAATTTCTCCGCATTGCAAGGTGCATTTCTGAAATTTTTTGCTTTTTCCTGCTCCTCTTAGCATGATAAACAAGATTCAAAGAGAGTGAGATGCCAGCTCCTTTCATTCAGTCAGTAGCTTCAATCATTTCTGGACGTTTTTCAATGGCAAAAATCAATGAATATTGTAAATGCACAAACAGTAATTTCTCCGCATTGCAAGGTGCAATTCTGAAATTTTTTGCTTTTTCCTGCTCCTCTTAGCATGATAAAGAAGATTCAAAGAGAGTGAGATGCCAGCTCCTTTCATTCAGTCAGTAGCTTCAAACATTTCTGGTATATGAATAACATGATGTTTTTCAATGGCAAAAATCAATGAATATTGTAAATGCACAAACAGTAATTTCTCCGCATTGCAAGGTGCAAGTCTGAAATTTTTTGCTTTTTCCTGCTCCTCTTAGCATGATAAAGAAGATTCAAAGAGAGTGAGATGCCAGCTCCTTTCATTCAGTCAGTAGCTTCAATCATTTCTGGATGTTTTTCAATGGCAAAAATCAATGAATATTGTAAATGCACAAACTGTAATTTCTCCGTATTGCAAGGTGCAATTCTGAAATTTTTTGCTTTTTCCTGCTCCTCTTAGCATGATAAAGAAGATTCAAAGAGAGTGAGATGCCAGCTCCTTTCATTCAGTCAGTAGCTTCAATCATTTCTGGACGTTTTTCAATGGCAAAAATCAATGAATATTGTAAATGCACAAACAGTAATTTCTCCGCATTGCAAGGTGCAATTCTGAAATTTTTTGCTTTTTCCTGCTCCTCTTAGCATGATAAAGAAGATTCAAAGAGAGTGAGATGCCAGCTCCTTTCATTTAGTCAGTACCTTCAATCATTTCTGGACGTTTTTCAATGGCAAAAATCAATGAATATTGTAAATGCACAAACAGTAATTTCTCCGCATTGCAAGGTGCAATTCTGAAATTTTTTGCTTTTTCCCGCTCCTCTTAGCATGATAAAGAAGATTCAAAGAGAGTGAGGTGCCAGCTCCTTTCATTCAGTCAGTAGCTTCAAACATTTCTGGTATATGAATAACATGTTTTTCAATGGCAAAAATCAATGAATATTGTAAATGCACAAACAGTAATTTCTCCGCATTGCAAGGTGCAATTCTGAAATTTTTTGATTTTTCCTGCTCCTCTTAGCATGATAAAGAAGATTCAAAGAGAGTGAGATGCCAGCTCCTTTCATTCAGTCAGTAGCTTCAATCATTTCTGGACGTTTTTCAATGGCAAAAATCAATGAATATTGTAAATGCACAAACAGTAATTTCTCCGAATTGCAAGGTGCAATTCTGAAATTTTTTGCTTTTTCCTGCTCCTCTTAGCATGATAAAGAAGATTCAAAGAGAGTGAGATGCCAGCTCCTTTCATTCAGTCAGTAGCTTCAAACATTTCTGGTATATGAATAACATGATGTTTTTCAATGGCAAAAATCAATGAATATTGTAAATGCACAAACAGTAATTTCTCCGCATTGCAAGGTGCAATTCTGAAATTTTTTGCTTTTTCCTGCTCCTCTTAGCATGATAAAGAAGATTCAAAGAGAGTGAGATGCCAGCTCCTTTCATTCAGTCAGTAGCTTCAATCATTTCTGGACGTTTTTCAATGGCAAAAATCAATGAATATTGTAAATGCACAAACAGTAATTTCTCCGCATTGCAAGGTGCAATTCTGAAATTTTTTGCTTTTTCCTGCTCCTCTTAGCATGATAAAGAAGATTCAAAGAGAGTGAGATGTCAGCTCCTTTCATTCAGTCAGTAGCTTCAAACATTTCTGGTATATGAATAACATGATGTTTTTCAATGGCAAAAATCAATGAATATTGTAAATGCACAAACAGTAATTTCTCCGCATTGCAAGGTGCAATTCTGAAATTTTTTGCTTTTTCCTGCTCCTCTTAGCATGATAAAGAAGATTCAAAGAGAGTGAGATGCCAGCTCCTTTCATTCAGTCAGTAGCTTCAATCATTTCTGGACGTTTTTCAATGGCAAAAATCAATGAATATTGTAAATGCACAAACAGTAATTTCTCCGCATTGCAAGGTGCAATTCTGAAATTTTTTGCTTTTTCCTGCTCCTCTTAGCATGATAAAGAAGATTCAAAGAGAGTGAGATGCCAGCTCCTTTCGTTCAGTCAGTAGCTTCAATCATTTCTGGACGTTTTTCAATGGCAAAAATCATTGAATATTATAAATGCACAAACAGTAATTTCTCCGCATTGCAAGGTACAATTCTGAAATTTTTTACTTTTTCCTGCTCCTCTTAGCATGATAAAGAAGATTCAAAGAGAGTGAGATGCCAGCTCCTTTCATTCAGTCAGTAGCTTCAATCATTTCTGGTATATGAATAACATGATGTTTTTCAATGGCAAAAATCAATGAATATTGTAAATGCACAAACAGTAATTTCTCCGCATTGCAAGGTGCAATTCTGAAATTTTTTGCTTTTTCCTGCTCCTCTTAGCATGATAAAGAAGATTCAAAGAGAGTGAGATGCCAGCTCCTTTCATTCAGTCAGTAGCTTCAATCATTTCTGGACGTTTTTCAATGGCAAAAATCAATGAATATTGTAAATGCACAAACAGTAATTTCTCCGCATTGCAAGGTGCATTTCTGAAATTTTTTGCTTTTTCCTGCTCCTCTTAGCATGATAAACAAGATTCAAAGAGAGTGAGATGCCAGCTCCTTTCATTCAGTCAGTAGCTTCAATCATTTCTGGACGTTTTTCAATGGCAAAAATCAATGAATATTGTAAATGCACAAACAGTAATTTCTCCGCATTGCAAGGTGCAATTCTGAAATTTTTTGCTTTTTCCTGCTCCTCTTAGCATGATAAAGAAGATTCAAAGAGAGTGAGATGCCAGCTCCTTTCATTCAGTCAGTAGCTTCAAACATTTCTGGTATATGAATAACATGATGTTTTTCAATGGCAAAAATCAATGAATATTGTAAATGCACAAACAGTAATTTCTCCGCATTGCAAGGTGCAAGTCTGAAATTTTTTGCTTTTTCCTGCTCCTCTTAGCATGATAAAGAAGATTCAAAGAGAGTGAGATGCCAGCTCCTTTCATTCAGTCAGTAGCTTCAATCATTTCTGGATGTTTTTCAATGGCAAAAATCAATGAATATTGTAAATGCACAAACTGTAATTTCTCCGTATTGCAAGGTGCAATTCTGAAATTTTTTGCTTTTTCCTGCTCCTCTTAGCATGATAAAGAAGATTCAAAGAGAGTGAGATGCCAGCTCCTTTCATTCAGTCAGTAGCTTCAATCATTTCTGGACGTTTTTCAATGGCAAAAATCAATGAATATTGTAAATGCACAAACAGTAATTTCTCCGCATTGCAAGGTGCAATTCTGAAATTTTTTGCTTTTTCCTGCTCCTCTTAGCATGATAAAGAAGATTCAAAGAGAGTGAGATGCCAGCTCCTTTCATTTAGTCAGTACCTTCAATCATTTCTGGACGTTTTTCAATGGCAAAAATCAATGAATATTGTAAATGCACAAACAGTAATTTCTCCGCATTGCAAGGTGCAATTCTGAAATTTTTTGCTTTTTCCCGCTCCTCTTAGCATGATAAAGAAGATTCAAAGAGAGTGAGGTGCCAGCTCCTTTCATTCAGTCAGTAGCTTCAAACATTTCTGGTATATGAATAACATGTTTTTCAATGGCAAAAATCAATGAATATTGTAAATGCACAAACAGTAATTTCTCCGCATTGCAAGGTGCAATTCTGAAATTTTTTGATTTTTCCTGCTCCTCTTAGCATGATAAAGAAGATTCAAAGAGAGTGAGATGCCAGCTCCTTTCATTCAGTCAGTAGCTTCAATCATTTCTGGACGTTTTTCAATGGCAAAAATCAATGAATATTGTAAATGCACAAACAGTAATTTCTCCGAATTGCAAGGTGCAATTCTGAAATTTTTTGCTTTTTCCTGCTCCTCTTAGCATGATAAAGAAGATTCAAAGAGAGTGAGATGCCAGCTCCTTTCATTCAGTCAGTAGCTTCAAACATTTCTGATATATGAATAACATGATGTTTTTCAATGGCAAAAATCAATGAATATTGTAAATGCACAAACAGTAATTTCTCCGCATTGCAAGGTGCAATTCTGAAATTTTTTGCTTTTTCCTGCTCCTCTTAGCATGATAAAGAAGATTCAAAGAGAGTGAGATGCCAGCTCCTTTCATTCAGTCAGTAGCTTCAAACATTTCTGGTATATGAATAACATGATGTTTTTCAATGGCAAAAATCAATGAATATTGTAAATGCACAAACAGTAATTTTTCCGCATTGCAAGGTGCAAGTCTGAAATTTTTTGCTTTTTCCTGCTCCTCTTAGCATGATAAAGAAGATTCAAAGAGAGTGAGATGCCAGCTACTTTCATTCAGTCAGTAGCTTCTATCATTTCTGGACGTTTTTCAATGGTAAAAATCAATGAATATTGTAAATGCACAAACAGTAATTTCTCCACATTGCAAGGTGCAATTCTGAAATTTTTTGCTTTTTCCTGCTCCTCTTAGCATGATAAAGAAGATTCAAAGAGAGTGAGATGCCAGCTCCTTTCATTCAGTCAGTAGCTTCAAACATTTCTGGTATATGAATAACATGATGTTTTTCAATGGCAAAAATCAATGAATATTGTAAATGCACAAACAGTAATTTCTCCGCATTGCAAGGTGCAATTCTGAAATTTTTTGCTTTTTCCTGCTCCTCTTAGCATGATAAAGAAGATTCAAAGAGAGTGAGATGCCAGCTCCTTTCATTCAGTCAGTAGCTTCAATCATTTCTGGATGTTTTTCAATGGCAAAAATCAATGAATATTGTAAATGCACAAGCTGTAATTTCTCCGCATTGCAAGGTGCAATTCTGAAATTTTTTGCTTTTTCCTGCTCCTCTTAGCATGATAAAGAAGATTCAAAGAGAGTGAGATGCCAGCTCCTTTCATTCAGTCAGTAGCTTCAATCATTTCTGGACGTTTTTCAGTGGCAAAAATCAATGAATATTGTAAATGCACAAACAGTAATTTCTCCGCATTGCAAGGTGCAATTCTGAAATTTTTTGCTTTTTCCTGCTCCTCTTAGCATGATAAAGAAGATTCAAAGAGAGTGAGATGCCAGCTCCTTTCATTCAGTCAGTACCTTCAATCATTTCTGGACGTTTTTCAATGGCAAAAATCAATGAATATTGTAAATGCACAAACAGTAATTTCTCCGCATTGCAAGGTGCAAGTCTGAAATTTTTTGCTTTTTCCTGCTCCTCTTAGCATGATAAAGAAGATTCAAAGAGAGTGAGATGCCAGCTACTTTCATTCAGTCAGTAGCTTCAATCATTTCTGGACGTTTTTCAATGGTAAAAATCAATGAATATTGTAAATGCACAAACAGTAATTTCTCCACATTGCAAGGTGCAATTCTGAAATTTTTTGCTTTTTCCTGCTCCTCTTAGCATGATAAAGAAGATTCAAAGAGAGTGAGATGCCAGCTCCTTTCATTCAGTCAGTAGCTTCAAACATTTCTGGTATATGAATAACATGATGTTTTTCAATGGCAAAAATCAATGAATATTGTAAATGCACAAACAGTAATTTCTCCGCATTGCAAGGTGCAATTCTGAAATTTTTTGCTTTTTCCTGCTCCTCTTAGCATGATAAAGAAGATTCAAAGAGAGTGAGATGCCAGCTCCTTTCATTCAGTCAGTAGCTTCAATCATTTCTGGATGTTTTTCAATGGCAAAAATCAATGAATATTGTAAATGCACAAACTGTAATTTCTCCGCATTGCAAGGTGCAATTCTGAAATTTTTTGCTTTTTCCTGCTCCTCTTAGCATGATAAAGAAGATTCAAAGAGAGTGAGATGCCAGCTCCTTTCATTCAGTCAGTAGCTTCAATCATTTCTGGACGTTTTTCAATGGCAAAAATCAATGAATATTGTAAATGCACAAACAGTAATTTCTCCGCATTGCAAGGTGCAATTCTGAAATTTATTGCTTTTTCCTGCTCCTCTTAGCATGATAAAGAAGATTCAAAGAGAGTGAGATGCCAGCTCCTTTCATTCAGTCAGTAGCTTCAATCATTTCTGGACGTTTTTCAATGGCAAAAATCAATGAATATTGTAAATGCACAAACAGTAATTTCTCCGCATTGCAAGGTGCAATTCTGAAAGTTTTTGCTTTTTCCCGCTCCTCTTAGCATGATAAAGAAGATTCAAAGAGAGTGAGGTGCCAGCTCCTTTCATTCAGTCAGTAGCTTCAAACATTTCTGGTATATGAATAACATGTTTTTCAATGGCAAAAATCAATGAATATTGTAAATGCACAAACAGTAATTTCTCCGCATTGCAAGGTGCAATTCTGAAATTTTTTGATTTTTCCTGCTCCTCTTAGCATGATAAAGAAGATTCAAAGAGAGTGAGATGCCAGCTCCTTTCATTCAGTCAGTAGGTTCAATCATTTCTGGATGTTTTTCAATGGCAAAAATCAATGAATATTGTAAATGCACAAACTGTAATTTCTCCGCATTGCAAGGTGCAATTCTGAAATTTTTTGCTTTTTCCTGCTCCTCTTAGCATGATAAAGAAGATTCAAAGAGAGTGAGATGCCAGCTCCTTTCATTCAGTCAGTAGCTTCAATCATTTCTGGACGTTTTTCAGTGGCAAAAATCAATGAATATTGTAAATGCACAAACAGTAATTTCTCCGCATTGCAAGGTGCAATTCTGAAATTTTTTGCTTTTTCCTGCTCCTCTTAGCATGATAAAGAAGATTCAAAGAGAGTGAGATGCCAGCTCCTTTCATTCAGTCAGTACCTTCAATCATTTCTGGACGTTTTTCAATGGCAAAAATCAATGAATATTGTAAATGCACAAACAGTAATTTCTCCGCATTGCAAGGTGCAAGTCTGAAATTTTTTGCTTTTTCCTGCTCCTCTTAGCATGATAAAGAAGATTCAAAGAGAGTGAGATGCCAGCTACTTTCATTCAGTCAGTAGCTTCAATCATTTCTGGACGTTTTTCAATGGTAAAAATCAATGAATATTGTAAATGCACAAACAGTAATTTCTCCACATTGCAAGGTGCAATTCTGAAATTTTTTGCTTTTTCCTGCTCCTCTTAGCATGATAAAGAAGATTCAAAGAGAGTGAGATGCCAGCTCCTTTCATTCAGTCAGTAGCTTCAAACATTTCTGGTATATGAATAACATGATGTTTTTCAATGGCAAAAATCAATGAATATTGTAAATGCACAAACAGTAATTTCTCCGCATTGCAAGGTGCAATTCTGAAATTTTTTGCTTTTTCCTGCTCCTCTTAGCATGATAAAGAAGATTCAAAGAGAGTGAGATGCCAGCTCCTTTCATTCAGTCAGTACCTTCAATCATTTCTGGACGTTTTTCAATGGCAAAAATCAATGAATATTGTAAATGCACAAACAGTAATTTCTCCGCATTGCAAGGTGCAATTCTGAAATTTTTTGCTTTTTCCCGCTCCTCTTAGCATGATAAAGAAGATTCAAAGAGAGTGAGGTGCCAGCTCCTTTCATTCAGTCAGTAGCTTCAAACATTTCTGGTATATGAATAACATGTTTTTCAATGGCAAAAATCAATGAATATTGTAAATGCACAAACAGTAATTTCTCCGCATTGCAAGGTGCAATTCTGAAATTTTTTGCTTTTTCCTGCTCCTCTTAGCATGATAAGAAGATTCAAAGAGAGTGAGATGCCAGCTCCTTTCATTCAGTCAGTAGCTTCAATCATTTCTGGACGTTTTTCAATGGCAAAAATCAATGAATATTGTAAATGCACAAACAGCAATTTCTCCGCATTGCAAGGTGCATTTCTGAAATTTTTTGCTTTTTCCTGCTCCTCTTAGCATGATAAACAAGATTCAAAGAGAGTGAGATGCCAGCTCCTTTCATTCAGTCAGTAGCTTCAATCATTTCTGGACGTTTTTCAATGGCAAAAATCAATGAATATTGTAAATGCACAAACAGTAATTTCTCCGCATTGCAAGGTGCAATTCTGAAATTTTTTGCTTTTTCCTGCTCCTCTTAGCATGATAAAGAAGATTCAAAGAGAGTGAGATGCCAGCTCCTTTCATTCAGTCAGTAGCTTCAAACATTTCTGGTATATGAATAACATGATGTTTTTCAATGGCAAAAATCAATGAATATTGTAAATGCACAAACAGTAATTTCTCCGCATTGCAAGGTGCAAGTCTGAAATTTTTTGCTTTTTCCTGCTCCTCTTAGCATGATAAAGAAGATTCAAAGAGAGTGAGATGCCAGCTCCTTTCATTCAGTCAGTAGCTTCAATCATTTCTGGATGTTTTTCAATGGCAAAAATCAATGAATATTGTAAATGCACAAACTGTAATTTCTCCGTATTGCAAGGTGCAATTCTGAAATTTTTTGCTTTTTCCTGCTCCTCTTAGCATGATAAAGAAGATTCAAAGAGAGTGAGATGCCAGCTCCTTTCATTCAGTCAGTAGCTTCAATCATTTCTGGACGTTTTTCAATGGCAAAAATCAATGAATATTGTAAATGCACAAACAGTAATTTCTCCGCATTGCAAGGTGCAATTCTGAAATTTTTTGCTTTTTCCTGCTCCTCTTAGCATGATAAAGAAGATTCAAAGAGAGTGAGATGCCAGCTCCTTTCATTTAGTCAGTACCTTCAATCATTTCTGGACGTTTTTCAATGGCAAAAATCAATGAATATTGTAAATGCACAAACAGTAATTTCTCCGCATTGCAAGGTGCAATTCTGAAATTTTTTGCTTTTTCCCGCTCCTCTTAGCATGATAAAGAAGATTCAAAGAGAGTGAGGTGCCAGCTCCTTTCATTCAGTCAGTAGCTTCAAACATTTCTGGTATATGAATAACATGTTTTTCAATGGCAAAAATCAATGAATATTGTAAATGCACAAACAGTAATTTCTCCGCATTGCAAGGTGCAATTCTGAAATTTTTTGATTTTTCCTGCTCCTCTTAGCATGATAAAGAAGATTCAAAGAGAGTGAGATGCCAGCTCCTTTCATTCAGTCAGTAGCTTCAATCATTTCTGGACGTTTTTCAATGGCAAAAATCAATGAATATTGTAAATGCACAAACAGTAATTTCTCCGAATTGCAAGGTGCAATTCTGAAATTTTTTGCTTTTTCCTGCTCCTCTTAGCATGATAAAGAAGATTCAAAGAGAGTGAGATGCCAGCTCCTTTCATTCAGTCAGTAGCTTCAAACATTTCTGATATATGAATAACATGATGTTTTTCAATGGCAAAAATCAATGAATATTGTAAATGCACAAACAGTAATTTCTCCGCATTGCAAGGTGCAATTCTGAAATTTTTTGCTTTTTCCTGCTCCTCTTAGCATGATAAAGAAGATTCAAAGAGAGTGAGATGCCAGCTCCTTTCATTCAGTCAGTAGCTTCAAACATTTCTGGTATATGAATAACATGATGTTTTTCAATGGCAAAAATCAATGAATATTGTAAATGCACAAACAGTAATTTCTCCGCATTGCAAGGTGCAATTCTGAAATTTTTTGCTTTTTCCTGCTCCTCTTAGCATGATAAAGAAGATTCAAAGAGAGTGAGATGCCAGCTCCTTTCATTCAGTCAGTAGCTTCAAACATTTCTGGTATATGAATAACATGATGTTTTTCAATGGCAAAAATCAATGAATATTGTAAATGCACAAACAGTAATTTCTCCGCATTGCAAGGTGCAATTCTGAAATTTTTTGCTTTTTCCTGCTCCTCTTAGCATGATAAAGAAGATTCAAAGAGAGTGAGATGCCAGCTCCTTTCATTCAGTCAGTAGCTTCAATCATTTCTGGATGTTTTTCAATGGCAAAAATCAATGAATATTGTAAATGCACAAACTGTAATTTCTCCGCATTGCAAGGTGCAATTCTGAAATTTTTTGCTTTTTCCTGCTCCTCTTAGCATGATAAAGAAGATTCAAAGAGAGTGAGATGCCAGCTCCTTTCATTCAGTCAGTAGCTTCAATCATTTCTGGACGTTTTTCAGTGGCAAAAATCAATGAATATTGTAAATGCACAAACAGTAATTTCTCCGCATTGCAAGGTGCAATTCTGAAATTTTTTGCTTTTTCCTGCTCCTCTTAGCATGATAAAGAAGATTCAAAGAGAGTGAGATGCCAGCTCCTTTCATTCAGTCAGTACCTTCAATCATTTCTGGACGTTTTTCAATGGCAAAAATCAATGAATATTGTAAATGCACAAACAGTAATTTCTCCGCATTGCAAGGTGCAAGTCTGAAATTTTTTGCTTTTTCCTGCTCCTCTTAGCATGATAAAGAAGATTCAAAGAGAGTGAGATGCCAGCTACTTTCATTCAGTCAGTAGCTTCAATCATTTCTGGACGTTTTTCAATGGTAAAAATCAATGAATATTGTAAATGCACAAACAGTAATTTCTCCACATTGCAAGGTGCAATTCTGAAATTTTTTGCTTTTTCCTGCTCCTCTTAGCATGATAAAGAAGATTCAAAGAGAGTGAGATGCCAGCTCCTTTCATTCAGTCAGTAGCTTCAAACATTTCTGGTATATGAATAACATGATGTTTTTCAATGGCAAAAATCAATGAATATTGTAAATGCACAAACAGTAATTTCTCCGCATTGCAAGGTGCAATTCTGAAATTTTTTGCTTTTTCCTGCTCCTCTTAGCATGATAAAGAAGATTCAAAGAGAGTGAGATGCCAGCTCCTTTCATTCAGTCAGTAGCTTCAATCATTTCTGGATGTTTTTCAATGGCAAAAATCAATGAATATTGTAAATGCACAAACTGTAATTTCTCCGCATTGCAAGGTGCAATTCTGAAATTTTTTGCTTTTTCCTGCTCCTCTTAGCATGATAAAGAAGATTCAAAGAGAGTGAGATGCCAGCTCCTTTCATTCAGTCAGTAGCTTCAATCATTTCTGGACGTTTTTCAATGGCAAAAATCAATGAATATTGTAAATGCACAAACAGTAATTTCTCCGCATTGCAAGGTGCAATTCTGAAATTTATTGCTTTTTCCTGCTCCTCTTAGCATGATAAAGAAGATTCAAAGAGAGTGAGATGCCAGCTCCTTTCATTCAGTCAGTAGCTTCAATCATTTCTGGACGTTTTTCAATGGCAAAAATCAATGAATATTGTAAATGCACAAACAGTAATTTCTCCGCATTGCAAGGTGCAATTCTGAAAGTTTTTGCTTTTTCCCGCTCCTCTTAGCATGATAAAGAAGTTTCAAAGAGAGTGAGGTGCCAGCTCCTTTCATTCAGTCAGTAGCTTCAAACATTTCTGGTATATGAATAACATGTTTTTCAATGGCAAAAATCAATGAATATTGTAAATGCACAAACAGTAATTTCTCCGCATTGCAAGGTGCAATTCTGAAATTTTTTGATTTTTCCTGCTCCTCTTAGCATGATAAAGAAGATTCAAAGAGAGTGAGATGCCAGCTCCTTTCATTCAGTCAGTAGGTTCAATCATTTCTGGATGTTTTTCAATGGCAAAAATCAATGAATATTGTAAATGCACAAACTGTAATTTCTCCGCATTGCAAGGTGCAATTCTGAAATTTTTTGCTTTTTCCTGCTCCTCTTAGCATGATAAAGAAGATTCAAAGAGAGTGAGATGCCAGCTCCTTTCATTCAGTCAGTAGCTTCAATCATTTCTGGACGTTTTTCAGTGGCAAAAATCAATGAATATTGTAAATGCACAAACAGTAATTTCTCCGCATTGCAAGGTGCAATTCTGAAATTTTTTGCTTTTTCCTGCTCCTCTTAGCATGATAAAGAAGATTCAAAGAGAGTGAGATGCCAGCTCCTTTCATTCAGTCAGTACCTTCAATCATTTCTGGACGTTTTTCAATGGCAAAAATCAATGAATATTGTAAATGCACAAACAGTAATTTCTCCGCATTGCAAGGTGCAAGTCTGAAATTTTTTGCTTTTTCCTGCTCCTCTTAGCATGATAAAGAAGATTCAAAGAGAGTGAGATGCCAGCTACTTTCATTCAGTCAGTAGCTTCAATCATTTCTGGACGTTTTTCAATGGTAAAAATCAATGAATATTGTAAATGCACAAACAGTAATTTCTCCACATTGCAAGGTGCAATTCTGAAATTTTTTGCTTTTTCCTGCTCCTCTTAGCATGATAAAGAAGATTCAAAGAGAGTGAGATGCCAGCTCCTTTCATTCAGTCAGTAGCTTCAAACATTTCTGGTATATGAATAACATGATGTTTTTCAATGGCAAAAATCAATGAATATTGTAAATGCACAAACAGTAATTTCTCCGCATTGCAAGGTGCAATTCTGAAATTTTTTGCTTTTTCCTGCTCCTCTTAGCATGATAAAGAAGATTCAAAGAGAGTGAGATGCCAGCTCCTTTCATTCAGTCAGTACCTTCAATCATTTCTGGACGTTTTTCAATGGCAAAAATCAATGAATATTGTAAATGCACAAACAGTAATTTCTCCGCATTGCAAGGTGCAATTCTGAAATTTTTTGCTTTTTCCCGCTCCTCTTAGCATGATAAAGAAGATTCAAAGAGAGTGAGGTGCCAGCTCCTTTCATTCAGTCAGTAGCTTCAAACATTTCTGGTATATGAATAACATGTTTTTCAATGGCAAAAATCAATGAATATTGTAAATGCACAAACAGTAATTTCTCCGCATTGCAAGGTGCAATTCTGAAATTTTTTGCTTTTTCCTGCTCCTCTTAGCATGATAAGAAGATTCAAAGAGATTGAGATGCCAGCTCCTTTCATTCAGTCAGTAGCTTCAATCATTTCTGGACGTTTTTCAATGGCAAAAATCAATGAATATTGTAAATGCACAAACAGCAATTTCTCCGCATTGCAAGGTGCAATTCTGAAATTTTTTGCTTTTTCCTGCTCCTCTTAGCATGATAAAGAAGATTCAAAGAGAGTGAGATGTCAGCTCCTTTCATTCAGTCAGTAGCTTCAAACATTTCTGGTATATGAATAACATGATGTTTTTCAATGGCAAAAATCAATGAATATTGTAAATGCACAAACAGTAATTTCTCCGCATTGCAAGGTGCAATTCTGAAATTTTTTGCTTTTTCCTGCTCCTCTTAGCATGATAAAGAAGATTCAAAGAGAGTGAGATGCCAGCTCCTTTCATTCAGTCAGTAGCTTCAATCATTTCTGGATGTTTTTCAATGGCAAAAATCAATGAATATTGTAAATGCACAAACAGTAATTTCTCCGCATTGCAAGGTGCAATTCTGAAATTTTTTGCTTTTTCCTGCTCCTCTTAGCATGATAAAGAAGATTCAAAGAGAGTGAGATGCCAGCTCCTTTCGTTCAGTCAGTAGCTTCAATCATTTCTGGACGTTTTTCAATGGCAAAAATCATTGAATATTATAAATGCACAAACAGTAATTTCTCCGCATTGCAAGGTGCAATTCTGAAATTTTTTGCTTTTTCCCGCTCCTCTTAGCATGATAAAGAAGATTCAAAGAGAGTGAGGTGCCAGCTCCTTTCATTCAGTCAGTAGCTTCAAACATTTCTGGTATATGAATAACATGTTTTTCAATGGCAAAAATCAATGAATATTGTAAATGCACAAACAGTAATTTCTCCGCATTGCAAGGTGCAATTCTGAAATTTTTTGCTTTTTCCTGCTCCTCTTAGCATGATAAAGAAGATTCAAAGAGAGTGAGATGCCAGCTCCTTTCATTCAGTCAGTAGCTTCAATCATTTCTGGACGTTTTTCAATGGCAAAAATCAATGAATATTGTAAATGCACAAACAGTAATTTCTCCGCATTGCAAGGTGCAATTCTGAAATTTTTTGCTTTTTCCTGCTCCTCTTAGCATGATAAAGAAGATTCAAAGAGAGTGAGATGTCAGCTCCTTTCATTCAGTCAGTAGCTTCAAACATTTCTGGTATATGAATAACATGATGTTTTTCAATGGCAAAAATCAATGAATATTGTAAATGCACAAACAGTAATTTCTCCGCATTGCAAGGTGCAATTCTGAAATTTTTTGCTTTTTCCTGCTCCTCTTAGCATGATAAAGAAGATTCAAAGAGAGTGAGATGCCAGCTCCTTTCGTTCAGTCAGTAGCTTCAATCATTTCTGGACGTTTTTCAATGGCAAAAATCATTGAATATTATAAATGCACAAACAGTAATTTCTCCGCATTGCAAGGTGCAATTCTGAAATTTTTTGCTTTTTCCTGCTCCTCTTAGCATGATAAAGAAGATTCAAAGAGAGTGAGATGCCAGCTCCTTTCGTTCAGTCAGTAGCTTCAATCATTTCTGGACGTTTTTCAATGGCAAAAATCATTGAATATTATAAATGCACAAACAGTAATTTCTCCGCATTGCAAGGTGCAATTCTGAAATTTTTTGCTTTTTCCTGCTCCTCTTAGCATGATAAAGAAGATTCAAAGAGAGTGAGATGCCAGCTCCTTTCATTCAGTCAGTAGCTTCAAACATTTCTGGTATATGAATAACATGATGTTTTTCAATGGCAAAAATCAATGAATATTGTAAATGCACAAACAGTAATTTCTCCGCATTGCAAGGTGCAATTCTGAAATTTTTTGCTTTTTCCTGCTCCTCTTAGCATGATAAAGAAGATTCAAAGAGAGTGAGATGCCAGCTCCTTTCATTCAGTCAGTAGCTTCAATCATTTCTGGATGTTTTTCAATGGCAAAAATCAATGAATATTGTAAATGCACAAACAGTAATTTCTCCGCATTGCAAGGTGCAATTCTGAAATTTTTTGCTTTTTCCTGCTCCTCTTAGCATGATAAAGAAGATTCAAAGAGAGTGAGATGCCAGCTCCTTTCATTCAGTCAGTAGCTTCAATCATTTCTGGACGTTTTTCAATGGCAAAAACCAATGAATATTGTAAATGCACAAACAGTAATTTCTCCGCATTGCAAGGTGCAATTCTGAAATTTTTTGCTTTTTCCTGCTCCTCTTAGCATGATAAAGAAGATTCAAAGAGAGTGAGATGCCAGCTCCTTTCATTCAGTCAGTACCTTCAATCATTTCTGGACGTTTTTCAATGGCAAAAATCAATGAATATTGTAAATGCACAAACAGTAATTTCTCCGCATTGCAAGGTGCAATTCTGAAATTTTTTGCTTTTTCCCGCTCCTCTTAGCATGATAAAGAAGATTCAAAGAGAGTGAGGTGCCAGCTCCTTTCATTCAGTCAGTAGCTTCAAACATTTCTGGTATATGAATAACATGTTTTTCAATGGCAAAAATCAATGAATATTGTAAATGCACAAACAGTAATTTCTCCGCATTGCAAGGTGCAATTCTGAAATTTTTTGCTTTTATCTGCTCCTCTTAGCATGATAAGAAGATTCAAAGAGAGTGAGATGCCAGCTCCTTTCATTCAGTCAGTAGCTTCAATCATTTCTGGATGTTTTTCAATGGCAAAAATCAATGAATATTGTAAATGCACAAACAGCAATTTCTCCGCATTGCAAGGTGCAATTCTGAAATTTTTTGCTTTTTCCTGCTCCTCTTAGCATGATAAAGAAGATTCAAAGAGAGTGAGATGTCAGCTCCTTTCATTCAGTCAGTAGCTTCAAACATTTCTGGTATATGAATAACATGATGTTTTTCAATGGCAAAAATCAATGAATATTGTAAATGCACAAACAGTAATTTCTCCGCATTGCAAGGTGCAATTCTGAAATTTTTTGCTTTTTCCTGCTCCTCTTAGCATGATAAAGAAGATTCAAAGAGAGTGAGATGCCAGCTCCTTTCATTCAGTCAGTAGCTTCAATCATTTCTGGATGTTTTTCAATGGCAAAAATCAATGAATATTGTAAATGCACAAACAGTAATTTCTCCGCATTGCAAGGTGCAATTCTGAAATTTTTTGCTTTTTCCTGCTCCTCTTAGCATGATAAAGAAGATTCAAAGAGAGTGAGATGCCAGCTCCTTTCGTTCAGTCAGTAGCTTCAATCATTTCTGAACGTTTTTCAATGGCAAAAATCATTGAATATTATAAATGCACAAACAGTAATTTCTCCGCATTGCAAGGTGCAATTCTGAAATTTTTTGCTTTTTCCCGCTCCTCTTAGCATGATAAAGAAGATTCAAAGAGAGTGAGGTGCCAGCTCCTTTCATTCAGTCAGTAGCTTCAAACATTTCTGGTATATGAATAACATGTTTTTCAATGGCAAAAATCAATGAATATTGTAAATGCACAAACAGTAATTTCTCCGCATTGCAAGGTGCAATTCTGAAATTTTTTGCTTTTTCCTGCTCCTCTTAGCATGATAAAGAAGATTCAAAGAGAGTGAGATGCCAGCTCCTTTCATTCAGTCAGTAGCTTCAATCATTTCTGGACGTTTTTCAATGGCAAAAATCAATGAATATTGTAAATGCACAAACAGTAATTTCTCCGCATTGCAAGGTTCAATTCTGAAATTTTTTGCTTTTTCCTGCTCCTCTTAGCATGATAAAGAAGATTCAAAGAGAGTGAGATGTCAGCTCCTTTCATTCAGTCAGTAGCTTCAAACATTTCTGGTATATGAATAACATGATGTTTTTCAATGGCAAAAATCAATGAATATTGTAAATGCACAAACAGTAATTTCTCCGCATTGCAAGGTGCAATTCTGAAATTTTTTGCTTTTTCCTGCTCCTCTTAGCATGATAAAGAAGATTCAAAGAGAGTGAGATGCCAGCTCCTTTCATTCAGTCAGTAGCTTCAATCATTTCTGGATGTTTTTCAATGGCAAAAATCAATGAATATTGTAAATGCACAAACAGTAATTTCTCCGCATTGCAAGGTGCAATTCTGAAATTTTTTGCTTTTTCCTGCTCCTCTTAGCATGATAAAGAAGATTCAAAGAGAGTGAGATGCCAGCTCCTTTCGTTCAGTCAGTAGCTTCAATCATTTCTGGACGTTTTTCAATGGCAAAAATCATTGAATATTATAAATGCACAAACAGTAATTTCTCCGCATTGCAAGGTGCAATTCTGAAATTTTTTGCTTTTTCCTGCTCCTCTTAGCATGATAAAGAAGATTCAAAGAGAGTGAGATGCCAGCTCCTTTCGTTCAGTCAGTAGCTTCAATCATTTCTGGACGTTTTTCAATGGCAAAAATCATTGAATATTATAAATGCACAAACAGTAATTTCTCCGCATTGCAAGGTGCAATTCTGAAATTTTTTACTTTTTCCTGCTCCTCTTAGCATGATAAAGAAGATTCAAAGAGAGTGAGATGCCAGCTCCTTTCATTCAGTCAGTAGCTTCAATCATTTCTGGCATATGAATAACATGATGTTTTTCAATGGCAAAAATCAATGAATATTGTAAATGCACAAACAGTAATTTCTCCGCATTGCAAGGTGCAATTCTGAAATTTTTTGCTTTTTCCTGCTCCTCTTAGCATGATAAAGAAGATTCAAAGAGAGTGAGATGCCAGCTCCTTTCATTCAGTCAGTAGCTTCAAACATTTCTGGTATATGAATAACATGATGTTTTTCAATGGCAAAAATCAATGAATATTGTAAATGCACAAACAGTAATTTCTCCGCATTGCAAGGTGCAAGTCTGAAATTTTTTGCTTTTTCCTGCTCCTCTTAGCATGATAAAGAAGATTCAAAGAGAGTGAGATGCCAGCTACTTTCATTCAGTCAGTAGCTTCAATCATTTCTGGACGTTTTTCAATGGTAAAAATCAATGAATATTGTAAATGCACAAACAGTAATTTCTCCACATTGCAAGGTGCAATTCTGAAATTTTTTGCTTTTTCCTGCTCCTCTTAGCATGATAAAGAAGATTCAAAGAGAGTGAGATGCCAGCTCCTTTCATTCAGTCAGTAGCTTCAAACATTTCTGGTATATGAATAACATGATGTTTTTCAATGGCAAAAATCAATGAATATTGTAAATGCACAAACAGTAATTTCTCCGCATTGCAAGGTGCAATTCTGAAATTTTTTGCTTTTTCCTGCTCCTCTTAGCATGATAAAGAAGATTCAAAGAGAGTGAGAAGCCAGCTCCTTTCATTCAGTCAGTAGCTTCAAACATTTCTGGTATATGAATAACATGATGTTTTTCAATGGCAAAAATCAATGAATATTGTAAATGCACAAACAGTAATTTCTCCGCATTGCAAGGTGCAATTCTGAAATTTTTTGCTTTTTCCTGCTCCTCTTAGCATGATAAGAAGATTCAAAGAGAGTGAGATGCCAGCTCCTTTCATTCAGTCAGTAGCTTCAATCATTTCTGGACGTTTTTCAATGGCAAAAATCAATGAATATTGTAAATGCACAAACAGCAATTTCTCCGCATTGCAAGGTGCAATTCTGAAATTTTTTGATTTTTCCTGCTCCTCTTAGCATGATAAAGAAGATTCAAAGAGAGTGAGATGTCAGCTCCTTTCATTCAGTCAGTAGCTTCAAACATTTCTGGTATATGAATAACATGATGTTTTTCAATGGCAAAAATCAATGAATATTGTAAATGCACAAACAGTAATTTCTCCGCATTGCAAGGTGCAATTCTGAAATTTTTTGCTTTTTCCTGCTCCTCTTAGCATGATAAAGAAGATTCAAAGAGAGTGAGATGCCAGCTCCTTTCATTCAGTCAGTAGCTTCAATCATTTCTGGATGTTTTTCAATGGCAAAAATCAATGAATATTGTAAATGCACAAACAGTAATTTCTCCGCATTGCAAGGTGCAATTCTGAAATTTTTTGCTTTTTCCTGCTCCTCTTAGCATGATAAAGAAGATTCAAAGAGAGTGAGATGCCAGCTCCTTTCGTTCAGTCAGTAGCTTCAATCATTTCTGGACGTTTTTCAATGGCAAAAATCATTGAATATTATAAATGCACAAACAGTAATTTCTCCGCATTGCAAGGTGCAATTCTGAAATTTTTTGCTTTTTCCCGCTCCTCTTAGCATGATAAAGAAGATTCAAAGAGAGTGAGGTGCCAGCTCCTTTCATTCAGTCAGTAGCTTCAAACATTTCTGGTATATGAATAACATGTTTTTCAATGGCAAAAATCAATGAATATTGTAAATGCACAAACAGTAATTTCTCCGCATTGCAAGGTGCAATTCTGAAATTTTTTGCTTTTTCCTGCTCCTCTTAGCATGATAAAGAAGATTCAAAGAGAGTGAGATGCCAGCTCCTTTCATTCAGTCAGTAGCTTCAATCATTTCTGGACGTTTTTCAATGGCAAAAATCAATGAATATTGTAAATGCACAAACAGTAATTTCTCCGCATTGCAAGGTGCAATTCTGAAATTTTTTGCTTTTTCCTGCTCCTCTTAGCATGATAAAGAAGATTCAAAGAGAGTGAGATGTCAGCTCCTTTCATTCAGTCAGTAGCTTCAAACATTTCTGGTATATGAATAACATGATGTTTTTCAATGGCAAAAATCAATGAATATTGTAAATGCACAAACAGTAATTTCTCCGCATTGCAAGGTGCAATTCTGAAATTTTTTGCTTTTTCCTGCTCCTCTTAGCATGATAAAGAAGATTCAAAGAGAGTGAGATGCCAGCTCCTTTCATTCAGTCAGTAGCTTCAATCATTTCTGGATGTTTTTCAATGGCAAAAATCAATGAATATTGTAAATGCACAAACAGTAATTTCTCCGCATTGCAAGGTGCAATTCTGAAATTTTTTGCTTTTTCCTGCTCCTCTTAGCATGATAAAGAAGATTCAAAGAGAGTGAGATGCCAGCTCCTTTCGTTCAGTCAGTAGCTTCAATCATTTCTGGACGTTTTTCAATGGCAAAAATCATTGAATATTATAAATGCACAAACAGTAATTTCTCCGCATTGCAAGGTGCAATTCTGAAATTTTTTGCTTTTTCCTGCTCCTCTTAGCATGATAAAGAAGATTCAAAGAGAGTGAGATGCCAGCTCCTTTCGTTCAGTCAGTAGCTTCAATCATTTCTGGACGTTTTTCAATGGCAAAAATCATTGAATATTATAAATGCACAAACAGTAATTTCTCCGCATTGCAAGGTGCAATTCTGAAATTTTTTACTTTTTCCTGCTCCTCTTAGCATGATAAAGAAGATTCAAAGAGAGTGAGATGCCAGCTCCTTTCATTCAGTCAGTAGCTTCAATCATTTCTGGCATATGAATAACATGATGTTTTTCAATGGCAAAAATCAATGAATATTGTAAATGCACAAACAGTAATTTCTCCGCATTGCAAGGTGCAATTCTGAAATTTTTTGCTTTTTCCTGCTCCTCTTAGCATGATAAAGAAGATTCAAAGAGAGTGAGATGCCAGCTCCTTTCATTCAGTCAGTAGCTTCAAACATTTCTGGTATATGAATAACATGATGTTTTTCAATGGCAAAAATCAATGAATATTGTAAATGCACAAACAGTAATTTCTCCGCATTGCAAGGTGCAAGTCTGAAATTTTTTGCTTTTTCCTACTCCTCTTAGCATGATAAAGAAGATTCAAAGAGAGTGAGATGCCAGCTACTTTCATTCAGTCAGTAGCTTCAATCATTTCTGGACGTTTTTCAATGGTAAAAATCAATGAATATTGTAAATGCACAAACAGTAATTTCTCCACATTGCAAGGTGCAATTCTGAAATTTTTTGCTTTTTCCTGCTCCTCTTAGCATGATAAAGAAGATTCAAAGAGAGTGAGATGCCAGCTCCTTTCATTCAGTCAGTAGCTTCAAACATTTCTGGTATATGAATAACATGATGTTTTTCAATGGCAAAAATCAATGAATATTGTAAATGCACAAACAGTAATTTCTCCGCATTGCAAGGTGCAATTCTGAAATTTTTTGCTTTTTCCTGCTCCTCTTAGCATGATAAAGAAGATTCAAAGAGAGTGAGATGCCAGCTCCTTTCATTCAGTCAGTAGCTTCAATCATTTCTGGATGTTTTTCAATGGCAAAAATCAATGAATATTGTAAATGCAAAAACTGTAATTTCTCCGCATTGCAAGGTGCAATTCTGAAATTTTTTGCTTTTTCCTGCTCCTCTTAGCATGATAAAGAAGATTCAAAGAGAGTGAGATGCCAGCTCCTTTCATTCAGTCAGTAGCTTCAATCATTTCTGGACGTTTTTCAATGGCAAAAACCAATGAATATTGTAAATGCACAAACAGTAATTTCTCCGCATTGCAAGGTGCAATTCTGAAATTTTTTGCTTTTTCCTGCTCCTCTTAGCATGATAAAGAAGATTCAAAGAGAGTGAGATGCCAGCTCCTTTCATTCAGTCAGTACCTTCAATCATTTCTGGACGTTTTTCAATGGCAAAAATCAATGAATATTGTAAATGCACAAACAGTAATTTCTCCACATTGCAAGGTGCAATTCTGAAATTTTTTGCTTTTTCCTGCTCCTCTTAGCATGATAAAGAAGATTCAAAGAGAGTGAGATGCCAGCTCCTTTCATTCAGTCAGTAGCTTCAAACATTTCTGGTATATGAATAACATGATGTTTTTCAATGGCAAAAATCAATGAATATTGTAAATGCACAAACAGTAATTTCTCCGCATTGCAAGGTGCAATTCTGAAATTTTTTGCTTTTTCCTGCTCCTCTTAGCATGATAAAGAAGATTCAAAGAGAGTGAGATGCCAGCTCCTTTCATTCAGTCAGTAGCTTCAATCATTTCTGGATGTTTTTCAATGGCAAAAATCAATGAATATTGTAAATGCACAAACAGTAATTTCTCCGCATTGCAAGGTGCAATTCTGAAATTTTTTGCTTTTTCCTGCTCCTCTTAGCATGATAAAGAAGATTCAAAGAGAGTGAGATGTCAGCTCCTTTCATTCAGTCAGTAGCTTCAAACATTTCTGGTATATGAATAACATGATGTTTTTCAATGGCAAAAATCAATGAATATTGTAAATGCACAAACAGTAATTTCTCCGCATTGCAAGGTGCAATTCTGAAATTTTTTGCTTTTTCCTGCTCCTCTTAGCATGATAAAGAAGATTCAAAGAGAGTGAGATGCCAGCTCCTTTCGTTCAGTCAGTAGCTTCAATCATTTCTGGACGTTTTTCAATGGCAAAAATCATTGAATATTATAAATGCACAAACAGTAATTTCTCCGCATTGCAAGGTGCAATTCTGAATTTTTTTTTACTTTTTCCTGCTCCTCTTAGCATGATAAAGAAGATTCAAAGAGAGTGAGATGCCAGCTCCTTTCATTCAGTCAGTAGCTTCAATCATTTCTGGTATATGAATAACATGATGTTTTTCAATGGCAAAAATCAATGAATATTGTAAATGCACAAACAGTAATTTCTCCGCATTGCAAGGTGCAAGTCTGAAATTTTTTGCTTTTTCCTGCTCCTCTTAGCATGATAAAGAAGATTCAAAGAGAGTGAGATGCCAGCTACTTTCATTCAGTCAGTAGCTTCAATCATTTCTGGACGTTTTTCAATGGTAAAAATCAATGAATATTGTAAATGCACAAACAGTAATTTCTCCACATTGCAAGGTGCAATTCTGAAATTTTTTGCTTTTTCCTGCTCCTCTTAGCATGATAAAGAAGATTCAAAGAGAGTGAGATGCCAGCTCCTTTCATTCAGTCAGTAGCTTCAAACATTTCTGGTATATGAATAACATGATGTTTTTCAATGGCAAAAATCAATGAATATTGTAAATGCACAAACAGTAATTTCTCCGCATTGCAAGGTGCAATTCTGAAATTTTTTGCTTTTTCCTGCTCCTCTTAGCATGATAAAGAAGATTCAAAGAGAGTGAGGTGCCAGCTCCTTTCATTCAGTCAGTAGCTTCAAACATTTCTGGTATATGAATAACATGTTTTTCAATGGCAAAAATCAATGAATATTGTAAATGCACAAACAGTAATTTCTCCGCATTGCAAGGTGCAATTCTGAAATTTTTTGCTTTTTCCTGCTCCTCTTAGCATGATAAAGAAGATTCAAAGAGAGTGAGAAGCCAGCTCCTTTCATTCAGTCAGTAGCTTCAAACATTTCTGGTATATGAATAACATGATGTTTTTCAATGGCAAAAATCAATGAATATTGTAAATGCACAAACAGTAATTTCTCCGCATTGCAAGGTGCAATTCTGAAATTTTTTGCTTTTTCCTGCTCCTCTTAGCATGATAAGAAGATTCAAAGAGAGTGAGATGCCAGCTCCTTTCATTCAGTCAGTAGCTTCAATCATTTCTGGACGTTTTTCAATGGCAAAAATCAATGAATATTGTAAATGCACAAACAGCAATTTCTCCGCATTGCAAGGTGCAATTCTGAAATTTTTTGATTTTTCCTGCTCCTCTTAGCATGATAAAGAAGATTCAAAGAGAGTGAGATGTCAGCTCCTTTCATTCAGTCAGTAGCTTCAAACATTTCTGGTATATGAATAACATGATGTTTTTCAATGGCAAAAATCAATGAATATTGTAAATGCACAAACAGTAATTTCTCCGCATTGCAAGGTGCAATTCTGAAATTTTTTGCTATTTCCTGCTCCTCTTAGCATGATAAAGAAGATTCAAAGAGAGTGAGATGCCAGCTCCTTTCATTCAGTCAGTAGCTTCAATCATTTCTGGATGTTTTTCAATGGCAAAAATCAATGAATATTGTAAATGCACAAACAGTAATTTCTCCGCATTGCAAGGTGCAATTCTGAAATTTTTTGCTTTTTCCTGCTCCTCTTAGCATGATAAAGAAGATTCAAAGAGAGTGAGATGCCAGCTCCTTTCGTTCAGTCAGTAGCTTCAATCATTTCTGGACGTTTTTCAATGGCAAAAATCATTGAATATTATAAATGCACAAACAGTAATTTCTCCGCATTGCAAGGTGCAATTCTGAAATTTTTTACTTTTTCCTGCTCCTCTTAGCATGATAAAGAAGATTCAAAGAGAGTGAGATGCCAGCTCCTTTCATTCAGTCAGTAGCTTCAATCATTTCTGGATGTTTTTCAATGGCAAAAATCAATGAATATTGTAAATGCACACAGTAATTTCTCCGCATTGCAAGGTGCAATTCTGAAATTTTTTGCTTTTTCCTGCTCCTCTTAGCATGATAAAGAAGATTCAAAGAGAGTGAGATGCCAGCTCCTTTCGTTCAGTCAGTAGCTTCAATCATTTCTGGACGTTTTTCAAAGGCAAAAATCATTGAATATTATAAATGCACAAACAGTAATTTCTCCGCATTGCAAGGTGCAATTCTGAAATTTTTTGCTTTTTCCCGCTCCTCTTAGCATGATAAAGAAGATTCAAAGAGAGTGAGGTGCCAGCTCCTTTCATTCAGTCAGTAGCTTCAAACATTTCTGGTATATGAATAACATGTTTTTCAATGGCAAAAATCAATGAATATTGTAAATGCACAAACAGTAATTTCTCCGCATTGCAAGGTGCAATTCTGAAATTTTTTGCTTTTTCCTGCTCCTCTTAGCATGATAAAGAAGATTCAAAGAGAGTGAGATGCCAGCTCCTTTCATTCAGTCAGTAGCTTCAATCATTTCTGGACGTTTTTCAATGGCAAAAATCAATGAATATTGTAAATGCATAAACAGTAATTTCTCCGCATTGCAAGGTGCAATTCTGAAATTTTTTGCTTTTTCCTGCTCCTCTTAGCATGATAAAGAAGATTCAAAGAGAGTGAGATGTCAGCTCCTTTCATTCAGTCAGTAGCTTCAAACATTTCTGGTATATGAATAACATGATGTTTTTCAATGGCAAAAATCAATGAATATTGTAAATGCACAAACAGTAATTTCTCCGCATTGCAAGGTGCAATTCTGAAATTTTTTGCTATTTCCTGCTCCTCTTAGCATGATAAAGAAGATTCAAAGAGAGTGAGATGCCAGCTCCTTTCATTCAGTCAGTAGCTTCAATCATTTCTGGATGTTTTTCAATGGCAAAAATCAATGAATATTGTAAATGCACAAACAGTAATTTCTCCGCATTGCAAGGTGCAATTCTGAAATTTTTTGCTTTTTCCTGCTCCTCTTAGCATGATAAAGAAGATTCAAAGAGAGTGAGATGCCAGCTCCTTTCATTCAGTCAGTAGCTTCAATCATTTCTGGTATATGAATAACATGATGTTTTTCAATGGCAAAAATCAATGAATATTGTAAATGCACAAACAGTAATTTCTCCGCATTGCAAGGTGCAATTCTGAAATTTTTTGCTTTTTCCTGCTCCTCTTAGCATGATAAAGAAGATTCAAAGAGAGTGAGATGCCAGCTCCTTTCATTCAGTCAGTAGCTTCAAACATTTCTGGTATATGAATAACATAAAGCAAAAAATTTCAGAATTGCACCTTGCAATGCGGAGAAATTACTGTTTGTGCATTTACAATATTCATTGATTTTTGCCATTGAAAAACATCATGTTATTCATATACCAGAAATGTTTGAAGCTACTGACTGAATGAAAGGAGCTGGCATCTCACTCTCTTTGAATCTTCTTTATCATGCTAAGAGGAGCAGGAAAAAGCAAAAAATTTCAGAATTGCACCTTGCAATGTGGAGAAATTACTGTTTGTGCATTTACAATATTCATTGATTTTTACCATTGAAAAACGTCCAGAAATGATTGAAGCTACTGACTGAATGAAAGTAGCTGGCATCTCACTCTCTTTGAATCTTCTTTATCATGCTAAGAGGAGCAGGAAAAAGCAAAAAATTTCAGACTTGCACCTTGCAATGCGGAGAAATTACTGTTTGTGCATTTACAATATTCATTGATTTTTGCCATTGAAAAACATCATGTTATTCATATACCAGAAATGTTTGAAGCTACTGACTGAATGAAAGGAGCTGGCATCTCACTCTCTTTGAATCTTCTTTATCATGCTAAGAGGAGCAGGAAAAAGCAAAAAATTTCAGAATTGCACCTTGCAATGCGGAGAAATTACTGTTTGTGCATTTACAATATTCATTGATTTTTGCCATTGAAAAACATCATGTTATTCATATACCAGAAATGTTTGAAGCTACTGACTGAATGAAAGGAGCTGGCATCTCACTCTCTTTGAATCTTCTTTATCATGCTAAGAGGAGCAGGAAAAAGCAAAAAATTTCAGAATTGCACCTTGCAATGTGGAGAAATTACTGTTTGTGCATTTACATTATTCATTGATTTTTACCATTGAAAAACGTCCAGAAATGATTGAAGCTACTGACTGAATGAAAGTAGCTGGCATCTCACTCTCTTTGAATCTTCTTTATCATGCTAAGAGGAGCAGGAAAAAGCAAAAAATTTCAGACTTGCACCTTGCAATGCGGAGAAATTACTGTTTGTGCATTTACAATATTCATTGATTTTTGCCATTGAAAAACATCATGTTATTCATATACCAGAAATGTTTGAAGCTACTGACTGAATGAAAGGAGCTGGCATCTCACTCTCTTTGAATCTTCTTTATCATGCTAAGAGGAGCAGGAAAAAGCAAAAAATTTCAGAATTGCACCTTGCAATGCGGAGAAATTACTGTTTGTGCATTTACAATATTCATTGATTTTTGCCATTGAAAAACATCATGTTATTCATATACCAGAAATGATTGAAGCTACTGACTGAATGAAAGGAGCTGGCATCTCACTCTCTTTGAATCTTCTTTATCATGCTAAGAGGAGCAGGAAAAAGTAAAAAATTTCAGAATTGCACCTTGCAATGCGGAGAAATTACTGTTTGTGCATTTATAATATTCAATGATTTTTGCCATTAAAAAACGTCCAGAAATGATTGAAGCTACTGACTGAACGAAAGGAGCTGGCATCTCACTCTCTTTGAATCTTCTTTATCATGCTAAGAGGAGCAGGAAAAAGCAAAAAATTTCAGAATTGCACCTTGCAATGCGGAGAAATTACTGTTTGTGCATTTACAATATTCATTGATTTTTGCCATTGAAAAACATCCAGAAATGATTGAAGCTACTGACTGAATGAAAGGAGCTGGCATCTCACTCTCTTTGAATCTTCTTTATCATGCTAAGAGGAGCAGGAAAAAGCAAAAAATTTCAGAATTGCACCTTGCAATGCGGAGAAATTACTGTTTGTGCATTTACAATATTCATTGATTTTTGCCATTGAAAAACATCATGTTATTCATATACCAGAAATGTTTGAAGCTACTGACTGAATGAAAAGAGCTGACATCTCACTCTCTTTGAATCTTCTTTATCATGCTAAGAGGAGCAGGAAAAAGCAAAAAATTTCAGAATTGCACCTTGCAATGCGGAGAAATTACTGTTTGTGCATTTACAATATTCATTGATTTTTGCCATTGAAAAACGTCCAGAAATGATTGAAGCTACTGACTGAATGAAAGGAGCTGGCATCTCACTCTCTTTGAATCTTCTTTATCATGCTAAGAGGAGCAGGAAAAAGCAAAAAATTTCAGAATTGCACCTTGCAATGCGGAGAAATTACTGTTTGTGCATTTACAATATTCATTGATTTTTGCCATTGAAAAACATGTTATTCATATACCAGAAATGTTTGAAGCTACTGACTGAATGAAAGGAGCTGGCACCTCACTCTCTTTGAATCTTCTTTATCATGCTAAGAGGAGTGGGAAAAAGCAAAAAATTTCAGAATTGCACCTTGCAATGCGGAGAAATTACTGTTTGTGCATTTATAATATTCAATGATTTTTGCCATTGAAAAACGTCCAGAAATGATTGAAGCTACTGACTGAACGAAAGGAGCTGGCATCTCACTCTCTTTGAATCTTCTTTATCATGCTAAGAGGAGCAGGAAAAAGCAAAAAATTTCAGAATTGCACCTTGCAATGCGGAGAAATTACTGTTTGTGCATTTACAATATTCATTGATTTTTGCCATTGAAAAACATCCAGAAATGATTGAAGCTACTGACTGAATGAAAGGAGCTGGCATCTCACTCTCTTTGAATCTTCTTTATCATGCTAAGAGGAGCAGGAAAAAGCAAAAAATTTCAGAATTGCACCTTGCAATGCGGAGAAATTACTGTTTGTGCATTTACAATATTCATTGATTTTTGCCATTGAAAAACATCATGTTATTCATATACCAGAAATGTTTGAAGCTACTGACTGAATGAAAGGAGCTGACATCTCACTCTCTTTGAATCTTCTTTATCATGCTAAGAGGAGCAGGAAAAAGCAAAAAATTTCAGAATTGCACCTTGCAATGCGGAGAAATTGCTGTTTGTGCATTTACAATATTCATTGATTTTTGCCATTGAAAAACGTCCAGAAATGATTGAAGCTACTGACTGAATGAAAGGAGCTGGCATCTCACTCTCTTTGAATCTTCTTATCATGCTAAGAGGAGCAGGAAAAAGCAAAAAATTTCAGAATTGCACCTTGCAATGCGGAGAAATTACTGTTTGTGCATTTACAATATTCATTGATTTTTGCCATTGAAAAACATGTTATTCATATACCAGAAATGTTTGAAGCTACTGACTGAATGAAAGGAGCTGGCACCTCACTCTCTTTGAATCTTCTTTATCATGCTAAGAGGAGCGGGAAAAAGCAAAAAATTTCAGAATTGCACCTTGCAATGCGGAGAAATTACTGTTTGTGCATTTACAATATTCATTGATTTTTGCCATTGAAAAACGTCCAGAAATGATTGAAGGTACTGACTGAATGAAAGGAGCTGGCATCTCACTCTCTTTGAATCTTCTTTATCATGCTAAGAGGAGCAGGAAAAAGCAAAAAATTTCAGAATTGCACCTTGCAATGCGGAGAAATTACTGTTTGTGCATTTACAATATTCATTGGTTTTTGCCATTGAAAAACGTCCAGAAATGATTGAAGCTACTGACTGAATGAAAGGAGCTGGCATCTCACTCTCTTTGAATCTTCTTTATCATGCTAAGAGGAGCAGGAAAAAGCAAAAAATTTCAGAATTGCACCTTGCAATGCGGAGAAATTACAGTTTGTGCATTTACAATATTCATTGATTTTTGCCATTGAAAAACATCCAGAAATGATTGAAGCTACTGACTGAATGAAAGGAGCTGGCATCTCACTCTCTTTGAATCTTCTTTATCATGCTAAGAGGAGCAGGAAAAAGCAAAAAATTTCAGAATTGCACCTTGCAATGCGGAGAAATTGCTGTTTGTGCATTTACAATATTCATTGATTTTTGCCATTGAAAAACGTCCAGAAATGATTGAAGCTACTGACTGAATGAAAGGAGCTGGCATCTCACTCTCTTTGAATCTTCTTATCATGCTAAGAGGAGCAGGAAAAAGCAAAAAATTTCAGAATTGCACCTTGCAATGCGGAGAAATTACTGTTTGTGCATTTACAATATTCATTGATTTTTGCCATTGAAAAACATGTTATTCATATACCAGAAATGTTTGAAGCTACTGACTGAATGAAAGGAGCTGGCACCTCACTCTCTTTGAATCTTCTTTATCATGCTAAGAGGAGCGGGAAAAAGCAAAAAATTTCAGAATTGCACCTTGCAATGCGGAGAAATTACTGTTTGTGCATTTACAATATTCATTGATTTTTGCCATTGAAAAACGTCCAGAAATGATTGAAGGTACTGACTGAATGAAAGGAGCTGGCATCTCACTCTCTTTGAATCTTCTTTATCATGCTAAGAGGAGCAGGAAAAAGCAAAAAATTTCAGAATTGCACCTTGCAATGCGGAGAAATTACTGTTTGTGCATTTACAATATTCATTGGTTTTTGCCATTGAAAAACGTCCAGAAATGATTGAAGCTACTGACTGAATGAAAGGAGCTGGCATCTCACTCTCTTTGAATCTTCTTTATCATGCTAAGAGGAGCAGGAAAAAGCAAAAAATTTCAGAATTGCACCTTGCAATGCGGAGAAATTACAGTTTGTGCATTTACAATATTCATTGATTTTTGCCATTGAAAAACATCCAGAAATGATTGAAGCTACTGACTGAATGAAAGGAGCTGGCATCTCACTCTCTTTGAATCTTCTTTATCATGCTAAGAGGAGCAGGAAAAAGCAAAAAATTTCAGAATTGCACCTTGCAATGCGGAGAAATTACTGTTTGTGCATTTACAATATTCATTGATTTTTGCCATTGAAAAACATCATGTTATTCATATACCAGAAATGTTTGAAGCTACTGACTGAATGAAAGGAGCTGGCATCTCACTCTCTTTGAATCTTCTTTATCATGCTAAGAGGAGCAGGAAAAAGCAAAAAATTTCAGAATTGCACCTTGCAATGTGGAGAAATTACTGTTTGTGCATTTACAATATTCATTGATTTTTGCCATTGAAAAACGTCCAGAAATGATTGAAGCTACTGACTGAATGAAAGTAGCTGGCATCTCACTCTCTTTGAATCTTCTTTATCATGCTAAGAGGAGCAGGAAAAAGCAAAAAATTTCAGACTTGCACCTTGCAATGCGGAGAAATTACTGTTTGTGCATTTACAATATTCATTGATTTTTGCCATTGAAAAACATCATGTTATTCATATACCAGAAATGTTTGAAGCTACTGAGTGAATGAAAGGAGCTGGCATCTCACTCTCTTTGAATCTTCTTTATCATGCTAAGAGGAGCAGGAAAAAGCAAAAAATTTCAGAATTGCACCTTGCAATGCGGAGAAATTACTGTTTGTGCATTTACAATATTCATTGATTTTTGCCATTGAAAAACATCCAGAAATGATTGAAGCTACTGACTGAATGAAAGGAGCTGGCATCTCACTCTCTTTGAATCTTCTTTATCATGCTAAGAGGAGCAGGAAAAAGCAAAAAATTTCAGAATTGCACCTTGCAATGCGGAGAAATTACTGTTTGTGCATTTACAATATTCATTGATTTTTGCCATTGAAAAACATCATGTTATTCATATACCAGAAATGTTTGAAGCTACTGACTGAATGAAAGGAGCTGGCATCTCACTCTCTTTGAATCTTCTTTATCATGCTAAGAGGAGCAGGAAAAAGCAAAAAATTTCAGAATTGCACCTTGCAATGCGGAGAAATTACTGTTTGTGCATTTACAATATTCATTGATTTTTGCCATTGAAAAACGTCCAGAAATGATTGAAGGTACTGACTGAATGAAAGGAGCTGGCATCTCACTCTCTTTGAATCTTCTTTATCATGCTAAGAGGAGCAGGAAAAAGCAAAAAATTTCAGAATTGCACCTTGCAATGCGGAGAAATTACTGTTTGTGCATTTACAATATTCATTGGTTTTTGCCATTGAAAAACGTCCAGAAATGATTGAAGCTACTGACTGAATGAAAGGAGCTGGCATCTCACTCTCTTTGAATCTTCTTTATCATGCTAAGAGGAGCAGGAAAAAGCAAAAAATTTCAGAATTGCACCTTGCAATGCGGAGAAATTACTGTTTGTGCATTTACAATATTCATTGATTTTTACCATTGAAAAACGTCCAGAAATGATTGAAGCTACTGACTGAATGAAAGTAGCTGGCATCTCACTCTCTTTGAATCTTCTTTATCATGCTAAGAGGAGCAGGAAAAAGCAAAAAATTTCAGACTTGCACCTTGCAATGCGGAGAAATTACTGTTTGTGCATTTACAATATTCATTGATTTTTGCCATTGAAAAACATCATGTTATTCATATACCAGAAATGTTTGAAGCTACTGACTGAATGAAAGGAGCTGGCATCTCACTCTCTTTGAATCTTCTTTATCATGCTAAGAGGAGCAGGAAAAAGCAAAAAATTTCAGAATTGCACCTTGCAATGCGGAGAAATTACTGTTTGTGCATTTACAATATTCATTGATTTTTGCCATTGAAAAACATCATGTTATTCATATACCAGAAATGTTTGAAGCTACTGACTGAATGAAAGGAGCTGGCATCTCACTCTCTTTGAATCTTCTTTATCATGCTAAGAGGAGCAGGAAAAAGCAAAAAATTTCAGAATTGCACCTTGCAATGTGGAGAAATTACTGTTTGTGCATTTACAATATTCATTGATTTTTACCATTGAAAAACGTCCAGAAATGATTGAAGCTACTGACTGAATGAAAGTAGCTGGCATCTCACTCTCTTTGAATCTTCTTTATCATGCTAAGAGGAGCAGGAAAAAGCAAAAAATTTCAGACTTGCACCTTGCAATGCGGAGAAATTACTGTTTGTGCATTTACAATATTCATTGATTTTTGCCATTGAAAAACATCATGTTATTCATATACCAGAAATGTTTGAAGCTACTGACTGAATGAAAGGAGCTGGCATCTCACTCTCTTTGAATCTTCTTTATCATGCTAAGAGGAGCAGGAAAAAGCAAAAAATTTCAGAATTGCACCTTGCAATGCGGAGAAATTACTGTTTGTGCATTTACAATATTCATTGATTTTTGCCATTGAAAAACATCATGTTATTCATATACCAGAAATGATTGAAGCTACTGACTGAATGAAAGGAGCTGGCATCTCACTCTCTTTGAATCTTCTTTATCATGCTAAGAGGAGCAGGAAAAAGTAAAAAATTTCAGAATTGCACCTTGCAATGCGGAGAAATTACTGTTTGTGCATTTACAATATTCATTGATTTTTGCCATTGAAAAACGTCCAGAAATGATTGAAGCTACTGACTGAATGAAAGGAGCTGGCATCTCACTCTCTTTGAATCTTCTTTATCATGCTAAGAGGAGCAGGAAAAAGCAAAAAATTTCAGAATTGCACCTTGCAATGCGGAGAAATTACTGTTTGTGCATTTACAATATTCATTGATTTTTGCCATTGAAAAACATGTTATTCATATACCAGAAATGTTTGAAGCTACTGACTGAATGAAAGGAGCTGGCACCTCACTCTCTTTGAATCTTCTTTATCATGCTAAGAGGAGCGGGAAAAAGCAAAAAATTTCAGAATTGCACCTTGCAATGCGGAGAAATTACTGTTTGTGCATTTATAATATTCAATGATTTTTGCCATTGAAAAACGTAGAGAAATGATTGAAGCTACTGACTGAACGAAAGGAGCTGGCATCTCACTCTCTTTGAATCTTCTTTATCATGCTAAGAGGAGCAGGAAAAAGCAAAAAATTTCAGAATTGCACCTTGCAATGCGGAGAAATTACTGTTTGTGCATTTACAATATTCATTGATTTTTGCCATTGAAAAACATCCAGAAATGATTGAAGCTACTGACTGAATGAAAGGAGCTGGCATCTCACTCTCTTTGAATCTTCTTTATCATGCTAAGAGGAGCAGGAAAAAGCAAAAAATTTCAGAATTGCACCTTGCAATGCGGAGAAATTACTGTTTGTGCATTTACAATATTCATTGATTTTTGCCATTGAAAAACATCATGTTATTCATATACCAGAAATGTTTGAAGCTACTGACTGAATGAAAGGAGCTGACATCTCACTCTCTTTGAATCTTCTTTACCATGCTAAGAGGAGCAGGAAAAAGCAAAAAATTTCAGAATTGCACCTTGCAATGCGGAGAAATTACTGTTTGTGCATTTACAATATTCATTGATTTTTGCCATTGAAAAACGTCCAGAAATGATTGAAGCTACTGACTGAATGAAAGGAGCTGGCATCTCACTCTCTTTGAAACTTCTTTATCATGCTAAGAGGAGCAGGAAAAAGCAAAAAATTTCAGAATTGCACCTTGCAATGCGGAGAAATTACTGTTTGTGCATTTACAATATTCATTGATTTTTGCCATTGAAAAACATGTTATTCATATACCAGAAATGTTTGAAGCTACTGACTGAATGAAAGGAGCTGGCACCTCACTCTCTTTGAATCTTCTTTATCATGCTAAGAGGAGCAGGAAAAAGCAAAAAATTTCAGAATTGCACCTTGCAATGCGGAGAAATTACTGTTTGTGCATTTACAATATTCATTGATTTTTGCCATTGAAAAACGTCCAGAAATGATTGAAGCTACTGACTGAATGAAAGGAGCTGGCATCTCACTCTCTTTGAATCTTCTTTATCATGCTAAGAGGAGCAGGAAAAAGCAAAAAATTTCAGAATTGCACCTTGCAATGCGGAGAAATTACTGTTTGTGCATTTACAATATTCATTGATTTTTGCCATTGAAAAACATGTTATTCATATACCAGAATTGTTTGAAGCTACTGACTGAATGAAAGGAGCTGGCACCTCACTCTCTTTGAATCTTCTTTATCATGCTAAGAGGAGCGGGAAAAAGCAAAAAATTTCAGAATTGCACCTTGCAATGCGGAGAAATTACTGTTTGTGCATTTATAATATTCAATGATTTTTGCCATTGAAAAACGTCCAGAAATGATTGAAGCTACTGACTGAACGAAAGGAGCTGGCATCTCACTCTCTTTGAATCTTCTTTATCATGCTAAGAGGAGCAGGAAAAAGCAAAAAATTTCAGAATTGCACCTTGCAATGCGGAGAAATTACTGTTTGTGCATTTACAATATTCATTGATTTTTGCCATTGAAAAACATCCAGAAATGATTGAAGCTACTGACTGAATGAAAGGAGCTGGCATCTCACTCTCTTTGAATCTTCTTTATCATGCTAAGAGGAGCAGGAAAAAGCAAAAAATTTCAGAATTGCACCTTGCAATGCGGAGAAATTACTGTTTGTGCATTTACAATATTCATTGATTTTTGCCATTGAAAAACATCATGTTATTCATATACCAGAAATGTTTGAAGCTACTGACTGAATGAAAGGAGCTGACATCTCACTCTCTTTGAATCTTCTTTACCATGCTAAGAGGAGCAGGAAAAAGCAAAAAATTTCAGAATTGCACCTTGCAATGCGGAGAAATTACTGTTTGTGCATTTACAATATTCATTGATTTTTGCCATTGAAAAACGTCCAGAAATGATTGAAGCTACTGACTGAATGAAAGGAGCTGGCATCTCACTCTCTTTGAATCTTCTTTATGATGCTAAGAGGAGCAGGAAAAAGCAAAAAATTTCAGAATTGCACCTTGCAATGCGGAGAAATTACTGTTTGTGCATTTACAATATTCATTGATTTTTGCCATTGAAAAACATGTTATTTATATACCAGAAATGTTTGAAGCTACTGACTGAATGAAAGGAGCTGGCACCTCACTCTCTTTGAATCTTCTTTATCATGCTAAGAGGAGCGGGAAAAAGCAAAAAATTTCAGAATTGCACCTTGCAATGCGGAGAAATTACTGTTTGTGCATTTACAATATTCATTGATTTTTGCCATTGAAAAACGTCCAGAAATGATTGAAGGTACTGACTGAATGAAAGGAGCTGGCATCTCACTCTCTTTGAATCTTCTTTATCATGCTAAGAGGAGCAGGAAAAAGCAAAAAATTTCAGAATTGCACCTTGCAATGCGGAGAAATTACTGTTTGTGCATTTACAATATTCATTGGTTTTTGCCATTGAAAAACGTCCAGAAATGATTGAAGCTACTGAGTGAATGAAAGGAGCTGGCATCTCACTCTCTTTGAATCTTCTTTATCATGCTAAGAGGAGCAGGAAAAAGCAAAAAATTTCAGAATTGCACCTTGCAATGCGGAGAAATTACAGTTTGTGCATTTACAATATTCATTGATTTTTGCCATTGAAAAACATCCAGAAATGATTGAAGCTACTGACTGAATGAAAGGAGCTGGCATCTCACTCTCTTTGAATCTTCTTTATCATGCTAAGAGGAGCAGGAAAAAGCAAAAAATTTCAGAATTGCACCTTGCAATGCGGAGAAATTACTGTTTGTGCATTTACAATATTCATTGATTTTTGCCATTGAAAAACATCATGTTATTCATATACCAGAAGTGTTTGAAGCTACTGACTGAATGAAAGGAGCTGGCATCTCACTCTCTTTGAATCTTCTTTATCATGCTAAGAGGAGCAGGAAAAAGCAAAAAATTTCAGAATTGCACCTTGCAATGTGGAGAAATTACTGTTTGTGCATTTACAATATTCATTGATTTTTACCATTGAAAAACGTCCAGAAATGATTGAAGCTACTGACTGAATGAAAGTAGCTGGCATCTCACTCTCTTTGAATCTTCTTTATCATGCTAAGAGGAGCAGGAAAAAGCAAAAAATTTCAGACTTGCACCTTGCAATGCGGAGAAATTACTGTTTGTGCATTTACAATATTCATTGATTTTTGCCATTGAAAAACATCATGTTATTCATATACCAGAAATGTTTGAAGCTACTGACTGAATGAAAGGAGCTGGCATCTCACTCTCTTTGAATCTTCTTTATCATGCTAAGAGGAGCAGGAAAAAGCAAAAAATTTCAGAATTGCACCTTGCAATGCGGAGAAATTACTGTTTGTGCATTTACAATATTCATTGATTTTTGCCATTGAAAAACATCCAGAAATGATTGAAGCTACTGACTGAATGAAAGGAGCTGGCATCTCACTCTCTTTGAATCTTCTTTATCATGCTAAGAGGAGCAGGAAAAAGCAAAAAATTTCAGAATTGCACCTTGCAATGCGGAGAAATTACTGTTTGTGCATTTACAATATTCATTGATTTTTGCCATTGAAAAACATCATGTTATTCATATACCAGAAATGTTTGAAGCTACTGACTGAATGAAAGGAGCTGACATCTCACTCTCTTTGAATCTTCTTTATCATGCTAAGAGGAGCAGGAAAAAGCAAAAAATTTCAGAATTGCACCTTGCAATGCGGAGAAATTACTGTTTGTGCATTTACAATATTCATTGATTTTTGCCATTGAAAAACATCCAGAAATGATTGAAGCTACTGACTGAATGAAAGGAGCTGGCATCTCACTCTCTTTGAATCTTCTTTATCATGCTAAGAGGAGCAGGAAAAAGCAAAAAATTTCAGAATTGCACCTTGCAATGCGGAGAAATTACTGTTTGTGCATTTACAATATTCATTGATTTTTGCCATTGAAAAACATCATGTTATTCATATACCAGAAATGTTTGAAGCTACTGACTGAATGAAAGGAGCTGGCATCTCACTCTCTTTGAATCTTCTTTATCATGCTAAGAGGAGCAGGAAAAAGCAAAAAATTTCAGAATTGCACCTTGCAATGCGGAGAAATTACTGTTTGTGCATTTACAATATTCATTGATTTTTACCATTGAAAAACGTCCAGAAATGATTGAAGCTACTGACTGAATGAAAGTAGCTGGCATCTCACTCTCTTTGAATCTTCTTTATCATGCTAAGAGGAGCAGGAAAAAGCAAAAAATTTCAGACTTGCACCTTGCAATGCGGAGAAATTACTGTTTGTGCATTTACAATATTCATTGATTTTTGCCATTGAAAAACATCATGTTATTCATATACCAGAAATGTTTGAAGCTACTGACTGAATGAAAGGAGCTGGCATCTCACTCTCTTTGAATCTTCTTTATCATGCTAAGAGGAGCAGGAAAAAGCAAAAAATTTCAGAATTGCACCTTGCAATGCGGAGAAATTACTGTTTGTGCATTTACAATATTCATTGATTTTTGCCATTGAAAAACATCATGTTATTCATATACCAGAAATGATTGAAGCTACTGACTGAATGAAAGGAGCTGGCATCTCACTCTCTTTGAATCTTCTTTATCATGCTAAGAGGAGCAGGAAAAAGCAAAAAATTTCAGAATTGCACCTTGCAATGCGGAGAAATTACTGTTTGTGCATTTACAATATTCATTGATTTTTGCCATTGAAAAACATGTTATTCATATACCAGAAATGTTTGAAGCTACTGACTGAATGAAAGGAGCTGGCACCTCACTCTCTTTGAATCTTCTTTATCATGCTAAGAGGAGCAGGAAAAAGCAAAAAATTTCAGAATTGCACCTTGCAATGCGGAGAAATTACTGTTTGTGCATTTATAATATTCAATGATTTTTGCCATTGAAAAACGTCCAGAAATGATTGAAGCTACTGACTGAACGAAAGGAGCTGGCATCTCACTCTCTTTGAATCTTCTTTATCATGCTAAGAGGAGCAGGAAAAAGCAAAAAATTTCAGAATTGCACCTTGCAATGCGGAGAAATTACAGTTTGTGCATTTACAATATTCATTGATTTTTGCCATTGAAAAACATGTTATTCATATACCAGAAATGTTTGAAGCTACTGACTGAATGAAAGGAGCTGGCACCTCACTCTCTTTGAATCTTCTTTATCATGCTAAGAGGAGCGGGAAAAAGCAAAAAATTTCAGAATTGCACCTTGCAATGCGGAGAAATTACTGTTTGTGCATTTACAATATTCATTGATTTTTGCCATTGAAAAACGTCCAGAAATGATTGAAGGTACTGACTGAATGAAAGGAGCTGGCATCTCACTCTCTTTGAATCTTCTTTATCATGCTAAGAGGAGCAGGAAAAAGCAAAAAATTTCTGAATTGCACCTTGCAATGCGGAGAAATTACTGTTTGTGCATTTACAATATTCATTGGTTTTTGCCATTGAAAAACGTCCAGAAATGATTGAAGCTACTGACTGAATGAAAGGAGCTGGCATCTCACTCTCTTTGAATCTTCTTTATCATGCTAAGAGGAGCAGGAAAAAGCAAAAAATTTCAGAATTGCACCTTGCAATGCGGAGAAATTACAGTTTGTGCATTTACAATATTCATTGATTTTTGCCATTGAAAAACATCCAGAAATGATTGAAGCTACTGACTGAATGAAAGGAGCTGGCATCTCACTCTCTTTGAATCTTCTTTATCATGCTAAGAGGAGCAGGAAAAAGCAAAAAATTTCAGAATTGCACCTTGCAATGCGGAGAAATTACTGTTTGTGCATTTACAATATTCATTGATTTTTGCCATTGAAAAACATCATGTTATTCATATACCAGAAGTGTTTGAAGCTACTGACTGAATGAAAGGAGCTGGCATCTCACTCTCTTTGAATCTTCTTTATCATGGTAAGAGGAGCAGGAAAAAGCAAAAAATTTCAGAATTGCACCTTGCAATGTGGAGAAATTACTGTTTGTGCATTTACAATATTCATTGATTTTTACCATTGAAAAACGTCCAGAAATGATTGAAGCTACTGACTGAATGAAAGTAGCTGGCATCTCACTCTCTTTGAATCTTCTTTATCATGCTAAGAGGAGCAGGAAAAAGCAAAAAATTTCAGACTTGCACCTTGCAATGCGGAGAAATTACTGTTTGTGCATTTACAATATTCATTGATTTTTGCCATTGAAAAACATCATGTTATTCATATACCAGAAATGTTTGAAGCTACTGACTGAATGAAAGGAGCTGGCATCTCACTCTCTTTGAATCTTCTTTATCATGCTAAGAGGAGCAGGAAAAAGCAAAAAATTTCAGAATTGCACCTTGCAATGCGGAGAAATTACTGTTTGTGCATTTACAATATTCATTGATTTTTGCCATTGAAAAACATCCAGAAATGATTGAAGCTACTGACTGAATGAAAGGAGCTGGCATCTCACTCTCTTTGAATCTTCTTTATCATGCTAAGAGGAGCAGGAAAAAGCAAAAAATTTCAGAATTGCACCTTGCAATGCGGAGAAATTACTGTTTGTGCATTTACAATATTCATTGATTTTTGCCATTGAAAAACATCATGTTATTCATATACCAGAAATGTTTGAAGCTACTGACTGAATGAAAGGAGCTGACATCTCACTCTCTTTGAATCTTCTTTATCATGCTAAGAGGAGCAGGAAAAAGCAAAAAATTTCAGAATTGCACCTTGCAATGCGGAGAAATTACTGTTTGTGCATTTACAATATTCATTGATTTTTGCCATTGAAAAACATCCAGAAATGATTGAAGCTACTGACTGAATGAAAGGAGCTGGCACCTCACTCTCTTTGAATCTTCTTTATCATGCTAAGAGGAGCGGGAAAAAGCAAAAAATTTCAGAATTGCACCTTGCAATGCGGAGAAATTACTGTTTGTGCATTTACAATATTCATTGATTTTTGCCATTGAAAAACGTCCAGAAATGATTGAAGGTACTGACTGAATGAAAGGAGCTGGCATCTCACTCTCTTTGAATCTTCTTTATCATGCTAAGAGGAGCAGGAAAAAGCAAAAAATTTCAGAATTGCACCTTGCAATGCGGAGAAATAACTGTTTGTGCATTTACAATATTCATTGGTTTTTGCCATTGAAAAACGTCCAGAAATGATTGAAGCTACTGACTGAATGAAAGGAGCTGGCATCTCACTCTCTTTGAATCTTCTTTATCATGCTAAGAGGAGCAGGAAAAAGCAAAAAATTTCAGAATTGCACCTTGCAATGCGGAGAAATTACAGTTTGTGCATTTACAATATTCATTGATTTTTGCCATTGAAAAACATCCAGAAATGATTGAAGCTACTGACTGAATGAAAGGAGCTGGCATCTCACTCTCTTTGAATCTTCTTTATCATGCTAAGAGGAGCAGGAAAAAGCAAAAAATTTCAGAATTGCACCTTGCAATGCGGAGAAATTACTGTTTGTGCATTTACAATATTCATTGATTTTTGCCATTGAAAAACATCATGTTATTCATATACCAGAAGTGTTTGAAGCTACTGACTGAATGAAAGGAGCTGGCATCTCACTCTCTTTGAATCTTCTTTATCATGCTAAGAGGAGCAGGAAAAAGCAAAAAATTTCAGAATTGCACCTTGCAATGTGGAGAAATTACTGTTTGTGCATTTACAATATTCATTGATTTTTACCATTGAAAAACGTCCAGAAATGATTGAAGCTACTGACTGAATGAAAGTAGCTGGCATCTCACTCTCTTTGAATCTTCTTTATCATGCTAAGAGGAGCAGGAAAAAGCAAAAAATTTCAGACTTGCACCTTGCAATGCGGAGAAATTACTGTTTGTGCATTTACAATATTCATTGATTTTTGCCATTGAAAAACATCATGTTATTCATATACCAGAAATGTTTGAAGCTACTGACTGAATGAAAGGAGCTGGCATCTCACTCTCTTTGAATCTTCTTTATCATGCTAAGAGGAGCAGGAAAAAGCAAAAAATTTCAGAATTGCACCTTGCAATGCGGAGAAATTACTGTTTGTGCATTTACAATATTCATTGATTTTTGCCATTGAAAAACATCCAGAAATGATTGAAGCTACTGACTGAATGAAAGGAGCTGGCATCTCACTCTCTTTGAATCTTCTTTATCATGCTAAGAGGAGCAGGAAAAAGCAAAAAATTTCAGAATTGCACCTTGCAATGCGGAGAAATTACTGTTTGTGCATTTACAATATTCATTGATTTTTGCCATTGAAAAACATCATGTTATTCATATACCAGAAATGTTTGAAGCTACTGACTGCATGAAAGGAGCTGACATCTCACTCTCTTTGAATCTTCTTTATCATGCTAAGAGGAGCAGGAAAAAGCAAAAAATTTCAGAATTGCACCTTGCAATGCGGAGAAATTACTGTTTGTGCATTTACAATATTCATTGATTTTTGCCATTGAAAAACATCCAGAAATGATTGAAGCTACTGACTGAATGAAAGGAGCTGGCATCTCACTCTCTTTGAATCTTCTTTATCATGCTAAGAGGAGCAGGAAAAAGCAAAAAATTTCAGAATTGCACCTTGCAATGCGGAGAAATTACTGTTTGTGCATTTACAATATTCATTGATTTTTGCCATTGAAAAACATCATGTTATTCATATACCAGAAATGTTTGAAGCTACTGACTGAATGAAAGGAGCTGGCATCTCACTCTCTTTGAATCTTCTTTATCATGCTAAGAGGAGCAGGAAAAAGCAAAAAATTTCAGAATTGCACCTTGCAATGCGGAGAAATTACTGTTTGTGCATTTACAATATTCATTGATTTTTACCATTGAAAAACGTCCCGAAATGATTGAAGCTACTGACTGAATGAAAGTAGCTGGCATCTCACTCTCTTTGAATCTTCTTTATCATGCTAAGAGGAGCAGGAAAAAGCAAAAAATTTCAGACTTGCACCTTGCAATGCGGAGAAATTACTGTTTGTGCATTTACAATATTCATTGATTTTTGCCATTGAAAAACATCATGTTATTCATATACCAGAAATGTTTGAAGCTACTGACTGAATGAAAGGAGCTGGCATCTCACTCTCTTTGAATCTTCTTTATCATGCTAAGAGGAGCAGGAAAAAGCAAAAAATTTCAGAATTGCACCTTGCAATGCGGAGAAATTACTGTTTGTGCATTTACAATATTCATTGATTTTTGCCATTGAAAAACATCATGTTATTCATATACCAGAAATGATTGAAGCTACTGACTGAATGAAAGGAGCTGGCATCTCACTCTCTTTGAATCTTCTTTATCATGCTAAGAGGAGCAGGAAAAAGTAAAAAATTTCAGAATTGCACCTTGCAATGCGGAGAAATTACTGTTTGTGCATTTATAATATTCAATGATTTTTGCCATTGAAAAACGTCCAGAAATGATTGAAGCTACTGACTGAACGAAAGGAGCTGGCATCTCACTCTCTTTGAATCTTCTTTATCATGCTAAGAGGAGCAGGAAAAAGCAAAAAATTTCAGAATTGCACCTTGCAATGCGGAGAAATTACTGTTTGTGCATTTACAATATTCATTGATTTTTGCCATTGAAAAACATCCAGAAATGATTGAAGCTACTGACTGAATGAAAGGAGCTGGCATCTCACTCTCTTTGAATCTTCTTTATCATGCTAAGAGGAGCAGGAAAAAGCAAAAAATTTCAGAATTGCACCTTGCAATGCGGAGAAATTACTGTTTGTGCATTTACAATATTCATTGATTTTTGCCATTGAAAAACATCATGTTATTCATATACCAGAAATGTTTGAAGCTACTGACTGAATGAAAGGAGCTGACATCTCACTCTCTTTGAATCTTCTTTATCATGCTAAGAGGAGCAGGAAAAAGCAAAAAATTTCAGAATTGCACCTTGCAATGCGGAGAAATTACTGTTTGTGCATTTACAATATTCATTGATTTTTGCCATTGAAAAACGTCCAGAAATGATTGAAGCTACTGACTGAATGAAAGGAGCTGGCATCTCACTCTCTTTGAATCTTCTTTATCATGCTAAGAGGAGCAGGAAAAAGCAAAAAATTTCAGAATTGCACCTTGCAATGCGGAGAAATTACTGTTTGTGCATTTACAATATTCATTGATTTTTGCCATTGAAAAACATGTTATTCATATACCAGAAATGTTTGAAGCTACTGACTGAATGAAAGGAGCTGGCACCTCACTCTCTTTGAATCTTCTTTATCATGCTAAGAGGAGCGGGAAAAAGCAAAAAATTTCAGAATTGCACCTTGCAATGCGGAGAAATTACTGTTTGTGCATTTATAATATTCAATGATTTTTGCCATTGAAAAACGTCCAGAAATGATTGAAGCTACTGACTGAACGAAAGGAGCTGGCATCTCACTCTCTTTGAATCTTCTTTATCATGCTAAGAGGAGCAGGAAAAAGCAAAAAATTTCAGAATTGCACCTTGCAATGCGGAGAAATTACTGTTTGTGCATTTACAATATTCATTGATTTTTGCCATTGAAAAACATCCAGAAATGATTGAAGCTACTGACTGAATGAAAGGAGCTGGCATCTCACTCTCTTTGAATCTTCTTTATCATGCTAAGAGGAGCAGGAAAAAGCAAAAAATTTCAGAATTGCACCTTGCAATGCGGAGAAATTACTGTTTGTGCATTTACAATATTCATTGATTTTTGCCATTGAAAAACATCATGTTATTCATATACCAGAAATGTTTGAAGCTACTGACTGAATGAAAGGAGCTGACATCTCACTCTCTTTGAATCTTCTTTACCATGCTAAGAGGAGCAGGAAAAAGCAAAAAATTTCAGAATTGCACCTTGCAATGCGGAGAAATTACTGTTTGTGCATTTACAATATTCATTGATTTTTGCCATTGAAAAACGTCCAGAAATGATTGAAGCTACTGACTGAATGAAAGGAGCTGGCATCTCACTCTCTTTGAATCTTCTTTATCATGCTAAGAGGAGCAGGAAAAAGCAAAAAATTTCAGAATTGCACCTTGCAATGCAGAGAAATTACTGTTTGTGCATTTACAATATTCATTGATTTTTGCCATTGAAAAACATGTTATTCATATACCAGAAATGTTTGAAGCTACTGACTGAATGAAAGGAGCTGGCACCTCACTCTCTTTGAATCTTCTTTATCATGCTAAGAGGAGCGGGAAAAAGCAAAAAATTTCAGAATTGCACCTTGCAATGCGGAGAAATTACTGTTTGTGCATTTACAATATTCATTGATTTTTGCCATTGAAAAACGTCCAGAAATGATTGAAGGTACTGACTGAATGAAAGGAGCTGGCATCTCACTCTCTTTGAATCTTCTTTATCATGCTAAGAGGAGCAGGAAAAAGCAAAAAATTTCAGAATTGCACCTTGCAATGCGGAGAAATTACTGTTTGTGCATTTACAATATTCATTGATTTTTGCCATTGAAAAACATCCAGAAATGATTGAAGCTACTGACTGAATGAAAGGAGCTGGCATCTCACTCTCTTTGAATCTTCTTTATCATGATAAGAGGAGCAGGAAAAAGCAAAAAATTTCAGAATTGCACCTTGCAATGCGGAGAAATTACTGTTTGTGCATTTACAATATTCATTGATTTTTGCCATTGAAAAACATCATGTTATTCATATACCAGAAATGTTTGAAGCTACTGACTGAATGAAAGGAGCTGACATCTCACTCTCTTTGAATCTTCTTTACCATGCTAAGAGGAGCAGGAAAAAGCAAAAAATTTCAGAATTGCACCTTGCAATGCGGAGAAATTACTGTTTGTGCATTTACAATATTCATTGATTTTTGCCATTGAAAAACGTCCAGAAATGATTGAAGCTACTGACTGAATGAAAGGAGCTGGCATCTCACTCTCTTTGAATCTTCTTTATCATGCTAAGAGGAGCAGGAAAAAGCAAAAAATTTCAGAATTGCACCTTGCAATGCAGAGAAATTACTGTTTGTGCATTTACAATATTCATTGATTTTTGCCATTGAAAAACATGTTATTCATATACCAGAAATGTTTGAAGCTACTGACTGAATGAAAGGAGCTGGCACCTCACTCTCTTTGAATCTTCTTTATCATGCTAAGAGGAGCGGGAAAAAGCAAAAAATTTCAGAATTGCACCTTGCAATGCGGAGAAATTACTGTTTGTGCATTTACAATATTCATTGATTTTTGCCATTGAAAAACGTCCAGAAATGATTGAAGGTACTGACTGAATGAAAGGAGCTGGCATCTCACTCTCTTTGAATCTTCTTTATCATGCTAAGAGGAGCAGGAAAAAGCAAAAAATTTCAGAATTGCACCTTGCAATGCGGAGAAATTACTGTTTGTGCATTTACAATATTCATTGGTTTTTGCCATTGAAAAACGTCCAGAAATGATTGAAGCTACTGACTGAATGAAAGGAGCTGGCATCTCACTCTCTTTGAATCTTCTTTATCATGCTAAGAGGAGCAGGAAAAAGCAAAAAATTTCAGAATTGCACCTTGCAATGCGGAGAAATTACAGTTTGTGCATTTACAATATTCATTGATTTTTGCCATTGAAAAACATCCAGAAATGATTGAAGCTACTGACTGAATGAAAGGAGCTGGCATCTCACTCTCTTTGAATCTTCTTTATCATGCTAAGAGGAGCAGGAAAAAGCAAAAAATTTCAGAATTGCACCTTGCAATGCGGAGAAATTACTGTTTGTGCATTTACAATATTCATTGATTTTTGCCATTGAAAAACATCATGTTATTCATATACCAGAAGTGTTTGAAGCTACTGACTGAATGAAAGGAGCTGGCATCTCACTCTCTTTGAATCTTCTTTATCATGCTAAGAGGAGCAGGAAAAAGCAAAAAATTTCAGAATTGCACCTTGCAATGTGGAGAAATTACTGTTTGTGCATTTACAATATTCATTGATTTTTACCATTGAAAAACGTCCAGAAATGATTGAAGCTACTGACTGAATGAAAGTAGCTGGCATCTCACTCTCTTTGAATCTTCTTTATCATGCTAAGAGGAGCAGGAAAAAAGCAAAAAATTTCAGACTTGCACCTTGCAATGCGGAGAAATTACTGTTTGTGCATTTACAATATTCATTGATTTTTGCCATTGAAAAACATCATGTTATTCATATACCAGAAATGTTTGAAGCTACTGACTGAATGAAAGGAGCTGGCATCTCACTCTCTTTGAATCTTCTTTATCATGCTAAGAGGAGCAGGAAAAAGCAAAAAATTTCAGAATTGCACCTTGCAATGCGGAGAAATTACTGTTTGTGCATTTACAATATTCATTGATTTTTGCCATTGAAAAACATCCAGAAATGATTGAAGCTACTGACTGAATGAAAGGAGCTGGCATCTCACTCTCTTTGAATCTTCTTTATCATGCTAAGAGGAGCAGGAAAAAGCAAAAAATTTCAGAATTGCACCTTGCAATGCGGAGAAATTACTGTTTGTGCATTTACAATATTCATTGATTTTTACCATTAAAAAACGTCCAGAAATGATTGAAGCTACTGACTGAATGAAAGTAGCTGGCATCTCACTCTCTTTGAATCTTCTTTATCATGCTAAGAGGAGCAGGAAAAAGCAAAAAATTTCAGACTTGCACCTTGCAATGCGGAGAAATTACTGTTTGTGCATTTACAATATTCATTGATTTTTGCCATTGAAAAACATCATGTTATTCATATACCAGAAATGTTTGAAGCTACTGACTGAATGAAAGGAGCTGGCATCTCACTCTCTTTGAATCTTCTTTATCATGCTAAGAGGAGCAGGAAAAAGCAAAAAATTTCAGAATTGCACCTTGCAATGCGGAGAAATTACTGTTTGTGCATTTACAATATTCATTGATTTTTGCCATTGAAAAACATCATGTTATTCATATACCAGAAATGATTGAAGCTACTGACTGAATGAAAGGAGCTGGCATCTCACTCTCTTTGAATCTTCTTTATCATGCTAAGAGGAGCAGGAAAAAGTAAAAAATTTCAGAATTGCACCTTGCAATGCGGAGAAATTACTGTTTGTGCATTTATAATATTCAATGATTTTTGCCATTGAAAAACGTCCAGAAATGATTGAAGCTACTGACTGAACGAAAGGAGCTGGCATCTCACTCTCTTTGAATCTTCTTTATCATGCTAAGAGGAGCAGGAAAAAGCAAAAAATTTCAGAATTGCACCTTGCAATGCGGAGAAATTACTGTTTGTGCATTTACAATATTCATTGATTTTTGCCATTGAAAAACATCCAGAAATGATTGAAGCTACTGACTGAATGAAAGGAGCTGGCATCTCACTCTCTTTGAATCTTCTTTATCATGCTAAGAGGAGCAGGAAAAAGCAAAAAATTTCAGAATTGCACCTTGCAATGCGGAGAAATTACTGTTTGTGCATTTACAATATTCATTGATTTTTGCCATTGAAAAACATCATGTTATTCATATACCAGAAATGTTTGAAGCTACTGACTGAATGAAAGGAGCTGACATCTCACTCTCTTTGAATCTTCTTTATCATGCTAAGAGGAGCAGGAAAAAGCAAAAAATTTCAGAATTGCACCTTGCAATGCGGAGAAATTACTGTTTGTGCATTTACAATATTCATTGATTTTTGCCATTGAAAAACGTCCAGAAATGATTGAAGCTACTGACTGAATGAAAGGAGCTGGCATCTCACTCTCTTTGAATCTTCTTTATCATGCTAAGAGGAGCAGGAAAAAGCAAAAAATTTCAGAATTGCACCTTGCAATGCGGAGAAATTACTGTTTGTGCATTTACAATATTCATTGATTTTTGCCATTGAAAAACATGTTATTCATATACCAGAAATGTTTGAAGCTACTGACTGAATGAAAGGAGCTGGCACCTCACTCTCTTTGAATCTTCTTTATCATGCTAAGAGGAGCGGGAAAAAGCAAAAAATTTCAGAATTGCACCTTGCAATGCGGAGAAATTACTGTTTGTGCATTTATAATATTCAATGATTTTTGCCATTGAAAAACGTCCAGAAATGATTGAAGCTACTGACTGAACGAAAGGAGCTGGCATCTCACTCTCTTTGAATCTTCTTTATCATGCTAAGAGGAGCAGGAAAAAGCAAAAAATTTCAGAATTGCACCTTGCAATGCGGAGAAATTACTGTTTGTGCATTTACAATATTCATTGATTTTTGCCATTGAAAAACATCCAGAAATGATTGAAGCTACTGACTGAATGAAAGGAGCTGGCATCTCACTCTCTTTGAATCTTCTTTATCATGCTAAGAGGAGCAGGAAAAAGCAAAAAATTTCAGAATTGCACCTTGCAATGCGGAGAAATTACTGTTTGTGCATTTACAATATTCATTGATTTTTGCCATTGAAAAACATCATGTTATTCATATACCAGAAATGTTTGAAGCTACTGACTGAATGAAAGGAGCTGACATCTCACTCTCTTTGAATCTTCTTTACCATGCTAAGAGGAGCAGGAAAAAGCAAAAAATTTCAGAATTGCACCTTGCAATGCGGAGAAATTACTGTTTGTGCATTTACAATATTCATTGATTTTTGCCATTGAAAAACGTCCAGAAATGATTGAAGCTACTGACTGAATGAAAGGAGCTGGCATCTCACTCTCTTTGAATCTTCTTTATCATGCTAAGAGGAGCAGGAAAAAGCAAAAAATTTCAGAATTGCACCTTGCAATGCGGAGAAATTACTGTTTGTGCATTTACAATATTCATTGATTTTTGCCATTGAAAAACATGTTATTCATATACCAGAAATGTTTGAAGCTACTGACTGAATGAAAGGAGCTGGCACCTCACTCTCTTTGAATCTTCTTTATCATGCTAAGAGGAGCGGGAAAAAGCAAAAAAATTCAGAATTGCACCTTGCAATGCGGAGAAATTACTGTTTGTGCATTTACAATATTCATTGATTTTTGCCATTGAAAAACGTCCAGAAATGATTGAAGGTACTGACTGAATGAAAGGAGCTGGCATCTCACTCTCTTTGAATCTTCTTTATCATGCTAAGAGGAGCAGGAAAAAGCAAAAAATTTCAGAATTGCACCTTGCAATGCGGAGAAATTACTGTTTGTGCATTTACAATATTCATTGGTTTTTGCCATTGAAAAACGTCCAGAAATGATTGAAGCTACTGACTGAATGAAAGGAGCTGGCATCTCACTCTCTTTGAATCTTCTTTATCATGCTAAGAGGAGCAGGAAAAAGCAAAAAATTTCAGAATTGCACCTTGCAATGCGGAGAAATTACAGTTTGTGCATTTACAATATTCATTGATTTTTGCCATTGAAAAACATCCAGAAATGATTGAAGCTACTGACTGAATGAAAGGAGCTGGCATCTCACTCTCTTTGAATCTTCTTTATCATGCTAAGAGGAGCAGGAAAAAGCAAAAAATTTCAGAATTGCACCTTGCAATGCGGAGAAATTACTGTTTGTGCATTTACAATATTCATTGATTTTTGCCATTGAAAAACATCATGTTATTCATATACCAGAAGTGTTTGAAGCTACTGACTGAATGAAAGGAGCTGGCATCTCACTCTCTTTGAATCTTCTTTATCATGCTAAGAGGAGCAGGAAAAAGCAAAAAATTTCAGAATTGCACCTTGCAATGTGGAGAAATTACTGTTTGTGCATTTACAATATTCATTGATTTTTACCATTGAAAAACGTCCAGAAATGATTGAAGCTACTGACTGAATGAAAGTAGCTGGCATCTCACTCTCCTTGAATCTTCTTTATCATGCTAAGAGGAGCAGGAAAAAAGCAAAAAATTTCAGACTTGCACCTTGCAATGCGGAGAAATTACTGTTTGTGCATTTACAATATTCATTGATTTTTGCCATTGAAAAACATCATGTTATTCATATACCAGAAATGTTTGAAGCTACTGACTGAATGAAAGGAGCTGGCATCTCACTCTCTTTGAATCTTCTTTATCATGCTAAGAGGAGCAGGAAAAAGCAAAAAATTTCAGAATTGCACCTTGCAATGCGGAGAAATTACTGTTTGTGCATTTACAATATTCATTGATTTTTGCCATTGAAAAACATCCAGAAATGATTGAAGCTACTGACTGAATGAAAGGAGCTGGCATCTCACTCTCTTTGAATCTTCTTTATCATGCTAAGAGGAGCAGGAAAAAGCAAAAAATTTCAGAATTGCACCTTGCAATGCGGAGAAATTACTGTTTGTGCATTTACAATATTCATTGATTTTTGCCATTGAAAAACATCATGTTATTCATATACCAGAAATGTTTGAAGCTACTGACTGAATGAAAGGAGCTGACATCTCACTCTCTTTGAATCTTCTTTATCATGCTAAGAGGAGCAGGAAAAAGCAAAAAATTTCAGAATTGCAACTTGCAATGCGGAGAAATTACTGTTTGTGCATTTACAATATTCATTGATTTTTGCCATTGAAAAACATCCAGAAATGATTGAAGCTACTGACTGAATGAAAGGAGCTGGCATCTCACTCTCTTTGAATCTTCTTTATCATGCTAAGAGGAGCAGGAAAAAGCAAAAAATTTCAGAATTGCACCTTGCAATGCGGAGAAATTACTGTTTGTGCATTTACAATATTCATTGATTTTTGCCATTGAAAAACATCATGTTATTCATATACCAGAAATGTTTGAAGCTACTGACTGAATGAAAGGAGCTGGCATCTCACTCTCTTTGAATCTTCTTTATCATGCTAAGAGGAGCAGGAAAAAGCAAAAAATTTCAGAATTGCACCTTGCAATGCGGAGAAATTACTGTTTGTGCATTTACAATATTCATTGATTTTTGCCATTGAAAAACATCATGTTATTCATATACCAGAAATGTTTGAAGCTACTGACTGAATGAAAGGAGCTGGCATCTCACTCTCTTTGAATCTTCTTTATCATGCTAAGAGGAGCAGGAAAAAGCAAAAAATTTCAGAATTGCACCTTGCAATGTGGAGAAATTACTGTTTGTGCATTTACAATATTCATTGATTTTTACCATTGAAAAACGTCCAGAAATGATTGAAGCTACTGACTGAATGAAAGTAACTGGCATCTCACTCTCTTTGAATCTTCTTTATCATGCTAAGAGGAGCAGGAAAAAGCAAAAAATTTCAGACTTGCACCTTGCAATGCGGAGAAATTACTGTTTGTGCATTTACAATATTCATTGATTTTTGCCATTGAAAAACATGTTATTCATATACCAGAAATGTTTGAAGCTACTGACTGAATGAAAGGAGCTGGCATCTCACTCTCTTTGAATCTTCTTTATCATGCTAAGAGGAGCAGGAAAAAGCAAAAAATTTCAGAATTGCACCTTGCAATGCGGAGAAATTACTGTTTGTGCATTTACAATATTCATTGATTTTTGCCATTGAAAAACGTCCAGAAATGATTGAAGCTACTGACTGAATGAAAGGAGCTGGCATCTCACTCTCTTGGAATCTTCTTTATCATGCTAAGAGGAGCAGGAAAAAGCAAAAAATTTCAGAATTGCACCTTGCAATGCGGAGAAATTACTGTTTGTGCATTTACAATATTCATTGATTTTTGCCATTGAAAAACGTCCAGAAATGATTGAAGCTACTGACTTAATGAAAGGAGCTGGCATCTCACTCTCTTTGAATCTTTATCATGCTAAGAGGAGCAGGAAAAATCAAAAAATTTCAGAATTGCACCTTGCAATGCGGAGAAATTACTGTTTGTGCATTTACAATATTCATTGATTTTTGCCATTGAAAAACATGTTATTCATATACCAGAAATGTTTGAAGCTACTGACTGAATGAAAGGAGCTGGCACCTCACTCTCTTTGAATCTTCTTTATCATGCTAAGAGGAGCGGGAAAAAGCAAAAAATTTCAGAATTGCACCTTGCAATGCGGAGAAATTACTGTTTGTGCATTTACAATATTCATTGATTTTTGCCATTGAAAAACGTCCAGAAATGATTGAAGGTACTGACTGAATGAAAGGAGCTGGCATCTCACTCTCTTTGAATCTTCTTTATGATGCTAAGAGGAGCAGGAAAAAGCAAAAAATTTCAGAATTGCACCTTGCAATGCGGAGAAATTACTGTTTGTGCATTTACAATATTCATTGATTTTTGCCACTGAAAAACGTCCAGAAATGATTGAAGCTACTGACTGAATGAAAGGAGCTGGCATCTCACTCTCTTTGAATCTTCTTTATCATGCTAAGAGGAGCAGGAAAAAGCAAAAAATTTCAGAATTGCACCTTGCAATGCGGAGAAATTACAGTTTGTGCATTTACAATATTCATTGATTTTTGCCATTGAAAAACATCCAGAAATGATTGAAGCTACTGACTGAATGAAAGGAGCTGGCATCTCACTCTCTTTGAATCTTCTTTATCATGCTAAGAGGAGCAGGAAAAAGCAAAAAATTTCAGAATTGCACCTTGCAATGCGGAGAAATTACTGTTTGTGCATTTACAATATTCATTGATTTTTGCCATTGAAAAACATCATGTTATTCATATACCAGAAATGTTTGAAGCTACTGACTGAATGAAAGGAGCTGGCATCTCACTCTCTTTGAATCTTCTTTATCATGCTAAGAGGAGCAGGAAAAAGCAAAAAATTTCAGAATTGCACCTTGCAATGTGGAGAAATTACTGTTTGTGCATTTACAATATTCATTGATTTTTGCCATTGAAAAACATCATGTTATTCATATACCAGAAATGTTTGAAGCTACTGACTGAATGAAAAGAGCTGGCATCTCACTCTCTTTGAATCTTCTTTATCATGCTAAGAGGAGCAGGAAAAAGCAAAAAATTTCAGAATTGCACCTTGCAATGCGGAGAAATTACTGTTTGTGCTTTTACAATATTCATTGATTTTTGCCATTGAAAAACGTCCAGAAATGATTGAAGCTACTGACTGAATGAAAGGAGCTGGCATCTCACTCTCTTTGAATCTTCTTTATCATGCTAAGAGGAGCAGGAAAAAGCAAAAAATTTCAGAATTGCACCTTGCAATGCGGAGAAATTACTGTTTGTGCATTTACAATATTCATTGATTTTTGCCATTGAAAAACGTTATTCATATACCAGAAATGTTTGAAGCTACTGACTGAATGAAAGGAGCTGGCACCTCACTCTCTTTGAATCTTCTTTATCATGCTAAGAGGAGCGGGAAAAAGCAAAAAATTTCAGAATTGCACCTTGCAATGCGGAGAAATTACTGTTTGTGCATTTACAATATTCATTGATTTTTGCCATTGAAAAACATCATGTTATTCATATACCAGAAATGTTTGAAGCTACTGACTGAATGAAAGGAGCTGACATCTCACTCTCTTTGAATCTTCTTTACCATGCTAAGAGGAGCAGGAAAAAGCAAAAAATTTCAGAATTGCACCTTGCAATGCGGAGAAATTACTGTTTGTGCATTTACAATATTCATTGATTTTTGCCATTGAAAAACGTCCAGAAATGATTGAAGCTACTGACTGAATGAAAGGAGCTGGCATCTCACTCTCTTTGAATCTTCTTTATCATGCTAAGAGGAGCAGGAAAAAGCAAAAAATTTCAGAATTGCACCTTGCAATGCGGAGAAATTACTGTTTGTGCATTTACAATATTCATTGATTTTTGCCATTGAAAAACATGTTATTCATATACCAGAAATGTTTGAAGCTACTGACTGAATGAAAGGAGCTGGCACCTCACTCTCTTTGAATCTTCTTTATCATGCTAAGAGGAGCGGGAAAAAGCAAAAAAATTCAGAATTGCACCTTGCAATGCGGAGAAATTACTGTTTGTGCATTTACAATATTCATTGATTTTTGCCATTGAAAAACGTCCAGAAATGATTGAAGGTACTGACTGAATGAAAGGAGCTGGCATCTCACTCTCTTTGAATCTTCTTTATCATGCTAAGAGGAGCAGGAAAAAGCAAAAAATTTCAGAATTGCACCTTGCAATGCGGAGAAATTACTGTTTGTGCATTTACAATATTCATTGGTTTTTGCCATTGAAAAACGTCCAGAAATGATTGAAGCTACTGACTGAATGAAAGGAGCTGGCATCTCACTCTCTTTGAATCTTCTTTATCATGCTAAGAGGAGCAGGAAAAAGCAAAAAATTTCAGAATTGCACCTTGCAATGCGGAGAAATTACAGTTTGTGCATTTACAATATTCATTGATTTTTGCCATTGAAAAACATCCAGAAATGATTGAAGCTACTGACTGAATGAAAGGAGCTGGCATCTCACTCTCTTTGAATCTTCTTTATCATGCTAAGAGGAGCAGGAAAAAGCAAAAAATTTCAGAATTGCACCTTGCAATGCGGAGAAATTACTGTTTGTGCATTTACAATATTCATTGATTTTTGCCATTGAAAAACATCATGTTATTCATATACCAGAAGTGTTTGAAGCTACTGACTGAATGAAAGGAGCTGGCATCTCACTCTCTTTGAATCTTCTTTATCATGCTAAGAGGAGCAGGAAAAAGCAAAAAATTTCAGAATTGCACCTTGCAATGCGGAGAAATTACTGTTTGTGCATTTACAATATTCATTGATTTTTGCCATTGAAAAACATCCAGAAATGATTGAAGCTACTGACTGAATGAAAGGAGCTGGCATCTCACTCTCTTTGAATCTTCTTTATCATGCTAAGAGGAGCAGGAAAAAGCAAAAAATTTCAGAATTGCACCTTGCAATGCGGAGAAATTACTGTTTGTGCATTTACAATATTCATTGATTTTTGCCATTGAAAAACATCATGTTATTCATATACCAGAAATGTTTGAAGCTACTGACTGAATGAAAGGAGCTGACATCTCACTCTCTTTGAATCTTCTTTATCATGCTAAGAGGAGCAGGAAAAAGCAAAAAATTTCAGAATTGCAACTTGCAATGCGGAGAAATTACTGTTTGTGCATTTACAATATTCATTGATTTTTGCCATTGAAAAACATCCAGAAATGATTGAAGCTACTGACTGAATGAAAGGAGCTGGCATCTCACTCTCTTTGAATCTTCTTTATCATGCTAAGAGGAGCAGGAAAAAGCAAAAAATTTCAGAATTGCACCTTGCAATGCGGAGAAATTACTGTTTGTGCATTTACAATATTCATTGATTTTTGCCATTGAAAAACATCATGTTATTCATATACCAGAAATGTTTGAAGCTACTGACTGAATGAAAGGAGCTGGCATCTCACTCTCTTTGAATCTTCTTTATCATGCTAAGAGGAGCAGGAAAAAGCAAAAAATTTCAGAATTGCACCTTGCAATGCGGAGAAATTACTGTTTGTGCATTTACAATATTCATTGATTTTTGCCATTGAAAAACATCATGTTATTCATATACCAGAAATGTTTGAAGCTCCTGACTGAATGAAAGGAGCTGGCATCTCACTCTCTTTGAATCTTCTTTATCATGCTAAGAGGAGCAGGAAAAAGCAAAAAATTTCAGAATTGCACCTTGCAATGTGGAGAAATTACTGTTTGTGCATTTACAATATTCATTGATTTTTACCATTGAAAAACGTCCAGAAATGATTGAAGCTACTGACTGAATGAAAGTAACTGGCATCTCACTCTCTTTGAATCTTCTTTATCATGCTAAGAGGAGCAGGAAAAAGCAAAAAATTTCAGACTTGCACCTTGCAATGCGGAGAAATTACTGTTTGTGCATTTACAATATTCATTGATTTTTGCCATTGAAAAACATGTTATTCATATACCAGAAATGTTTGAAGCTACTGACTGAATGAAAGGAGCTGGCATCTCACTCTCTTTGAATCTTCTTTATCATGCTAAGAGGAGCAGGAAAAAGCAAAAAATTTCAGAATTGCACCTTGCAATGCGGAGAAATTACTGTTTGTGCATTTACAATATTCATTGATTTTTGCCATTGAAAAACGTCCAGAAATGATTGAAGCTACTGACTGAATGAAAGGAGCTGGCATCTCACTCTCTTGGAATCTTCTTTATCATGCTAAGAGGAGCAGGAAAAAGCAAAAAATTTCAGAATTGCACCTTGCAATGCGGAGAAATTACTGTTTGTGCATTTACAATATTCATTGATTTTTGCCATTGAAAAACGTCCAGAAATGATTGAAGCTACTGACTGAATGAAAGGAGCTGGCATCTCACTCTCTTTGAATCTTTATCATGCTAAGAGGAGCAGGAAAAATCAAAAAATTTCAGAATTGCACCTTGCAATGCGGAGAAATTACTGTTTGTGCATTTACAATATTCATTGATTTTTGCCATTGAAAAACATGTTATTCATATACCAGAAATGTTTGAAGCTACTGACTGAATGAAAGGAGCTGGCACCTCACTCTCTTTGAATCTTCTTTATCATGCTAAGAGGAGCGGGAAAAAGCAAAAAATTTCAGAATTGCACCTTGCAATGCGGAGAAATTACTGTTTGTGCATTTACAATATTCATTGATTTTTGCCATTGAAAAACGTCCAGAAATGATTGAAGGTACTGACTGAATGAAAGGAGCTGGCATCTCACTCTCTTTGAATCTTCTTTATGATGCTAAGAGGAGCAGGAAAAAGCAAAAAATTTCAGAATTGCACCTTGCAATGCGGAGAAATTACTGTTTGTGCATTTACAATATTCATTGATTTTTGCCACTGAAAAACGTCCAGAAATGATTGAAGCTACTGACTGAATGAAAGGAGCTGGCATCTCACTCTCTTTGAATCTTCTTTATCATGCTAAGAGGAGCAGGAAAAAGCAAAAAATTTCAGAATTGCACCTTGCAATGCGGAGAAATTACAGTTTGTGCATTTACAATATTCATTGATTTTTGCCATTGAAAAACATCCAGAAATGATTGAAGCTACTGACTGAATGAAAGGAGCTGGCATCTCACTCTCTTTGAATCTTCTTTATCATGCTAAGAGGAGCAGGAAAAAGCAAAAAATTTCAGAATTGCACCTTGCAATGCGGAGAAATTACTGTTTGTGCATTTACAATATTCATTGATTTTTGCCATTGAAAAACATCATGTTATTCATATACCAGAAGTGTTTGAAGCTACTGACTGAATGAAAGGAGCTGGCATCTCACTCTCTTTGAATCTTCTTTATCATGCTAAGAGGAGCAGGAAAAAGCAAAAAATTTCAGAATTGCACCTTGCAATGCGGAGAAATTACTGTTTGTGCATTTACAATATTCATTGATTTTTGCCATTGAAAAACATCCAGAAATGATTGAAGCTACTGACTGAATGAAAGGAGCTGGCATCTCACTCTCTTTGAATCTTCTTTATCATGCTAAGAGGAGCAGGAAAAAGCAAAAAATTTCAGAATTGCACCTTGCAATGCGGAGAAATTACTGTTTGTGCATTTACAATATTCATTGATTTTTGCCATTGAAAAACATCATGTTATTCATATACCAGAAATGTTTGAAGCTACTGACTGAATGAAAGGAGCTGACATCTCACTCTCTTTGAATCTTCTTTATCATGCTAAGAGGAGCAGGAAAAAGCAAAAAATTTCAGAATTGCAACTTGCAATGCGGAGAAATTACTGTTTGTGCATTTACAATATTCATTGATTTTTGCCATTGAAAAACATCCAGAAATGATTGAAGCTACTGACTGAATGAAAGGAGCTGGCATCTCACTCTCTTTGAATCTTCTTTATCATGCTAAGAGGAGCAGGAAAAAGCAAAAAATTTCAGAATTGCACCTTGCAATGCGGAGAAATTACTGTTTGTGCATTTACAATATTCATTGATTTTTGCCATTGAAAAACATCATGTTATTCATATACCAGAAATGTTTGAAGCTACTGACTGAATGAAAGGAGCTGGCATCTCACTCTCTTTGAATCTTCTTTATCATGCTAAGAGGAGCAGGAAAAAGCAAAAAATTTCAGAATTGCACCTTGCAATGTGGAGAAATTACTGTTTGTGCATTTACAATATTCATTGATTTTTGCCATTGAAAAACATCATGTTATTCATATACCAGAAATGTTTGAAGCTACTGACTGAATGAAAGGAGCTGGCATCTCACTCTCTTTGAATCTTCTTTATCATGCTAAGAGGAGCAGGAAAAAGCAAAAAATTTCAGAATTGCACCTTGCAATGTGGAGAAATTACTGTTTGTGCATTTACAATATTCATTGATTTTTACCATTGAAAAACGTCCAGAAATGATTGAAGCTACTGACTGAATGAAAGTAACTGGCATCTCACTCTCTTTGAATCTTCTTTATCATGCTAAGAGGAGCAGGAAAAAGCAAAAAATTTCAGACTTGCACCTTGCAATGCGGAGAAATTACTGTTTGTGCATTTACAATATTCATTGATTTTTGCCATTGAAAAACATGTTATTCATATACCAGAAATGTTTGAAGCTACTGACTGAATGAAAGGAGCTGGCATCTCACTCTCTTTGAATCTTCTTTATCATGCTAAGAGGAGCAGGAAAAAGCAAAAAATTTCAGAATTGCACCTTGCAATGCGGAGAAATTACTGTTTGTGCATTTACAATATTCATTGATTTTTGCCATTGAAAAACGTCCAGAAATGATTGAAGCTACTGACTGAATGAAAGGAGCTGGCATCTCACTCTCTTGGAATCTTCTTTATCATGCTAAGAGGAGCAGGAAAAAGCAAAAAATTTCAGAATTGCACCTTGCAATGCGGAGAAATTACTGTTTGTGCATTTACAATATTCATTGATTTTTGCCATTGAAAAACGTCCAGAAATGATTGAAGCTACTGACTGAATGAAAGGAGCTGGCATCTCACTCTCTTTGAATCTTTATCATGCTAAGAGGAGCAGGAAAAATCAAAAAATTTCAGAATTGCACCTTGCAATGCGGAGAAATTACTGTTTGTGCATTTACAATATTCATTGATTTTTGCCATTGAAAAACATGTTATTCATATACCAGAAATGTTTGAAGCTACTGACTGAATGAAAGGAGCTGGCACCTCACTCTCTTTGAATCTTCTTTATCATGCTAAGAGGAGCGGGAAAAAGCAAAAAATTTCAGAATTGCACCTTGCAATGCGGAGAAATTACTGTTTGTGCATTTACAATATTCATTGATTTTTGCCATTGAAAAACGTCCAGAAATGATTGAAGGTACTGACTGAATGAAAGGAGCTGGCATCTCACTCTCTTTGAATCTTCTTTATGATGCTAAGAGGAGCAGGAAAAAGCAAAAAATTTCAGAATTGCACCTTGCAATGCGGAGAAATTACTGTTTGTGCATTTACAATATTCATTGATTTTTGCCACTGAAAAACGTCCAGAAATGATTGAAGCTACTGACTGAATGAAAGGAGCTGGCATCTCACTCTCTTTGAATCTTCTTTATCATGCTAAGAGGAGCAGGAAAAAGCAAAAAATTTCAGAATTGCACCTTGCAATGCGGAGAAATTACAGTTTGTGCATTTACAATATTCATTGATTTTTGCCATTGAAAAACATCCAGAAATGATTGAAGCTACTGACTGAATGAAAGGAGCTGGCATCTCACTCTCTTTGAATCTTCTTTATCATGCTAAGAGGAGCAGGAAAAAGCAAAAAATTTCAGAATTGCACCTTGCAATGCGGAGAAATTACTGTTTGTGCATTTACAATATTCATTGATTTTTGCCATTGAAAAACATCATGTTATTCATATACCAGAAATGTTTGAAGCTACTGACTGAATGAAAGGAGCTGGCATCTCACGCTCTTTGAATCTTCTTTATCATGCTAAGAGGAGCAGGAAAAAGCAAAAAATTTCAGAATTGCACCTTGCAATGTGGAGAAATTACTGTTTGTGCATTTACAATATTCATTGATTTTTACCATTGAAAAACGTCCAGAAATGATGGAAGCTACTGACTGAATGAAAGTAGCTGGCATCTCACTCTCTTTGAATCTTCTTTATCATGCTAAGAGGAGCAGGAAAAAGCAAAAAATTTCAGACTTGCACCTTGCAATGCGGAGAAATTACTGTTTGTGCATTTACAATATTCATTGATTTTTGCCATTGAAAAACATCATGTTATTCATATACCAGAAATGTTTGAAGCTACTGACTGAATGAAAGGAGCTGGCATCTCACTCTCTTTGAATCTTCTTTATCATGCTAAGAGGAGCAGGAAAAAGCAAAAAATTTCAGAATTGCACCTTGCAATGCGGAGAAATTACTGTTTGTGCATTTACAATATTCATTGATTTTTGCCATTGAAAAACATCATGTTATTCATATACCAGAAATGTTTGAAGCTACTGACTGAATGAAAGGAGCTGGCATCTCACTCTCTTTGAATCTTCTTTATCATGCTAAGAGGAGCAGGAAAAAGCAAAAAATTTCAGAATTGCACCTTGCAATGCGGAGAAATTACTGTTTGTGCTTTTACAATATTCATTGATTTTTGCCATTGAAAAACGTCCAGAAATGATTGAAGCTACTGACTGAATGAAAGGAGCTGGCATCTCACTCTCTTTGAATCTTCTTTATCATGCTAAGAGGAGCAGGAAAAATCAAAAAATTTCAGAATTGCACCTTGCAATGCGGAGAAATTACTGTTTGTGCATTTACAATATTCATTGATTTTTGCCATTGAAAAACATCATGTTATTCATATACCAGAAATGTTTGAAGCTACTGACTGAATGAAAGGAGCTGGCATCTCACTCTCTTTGAATCTTCTTTATCATGCTAAGAGGAGCAGGAAAAAGCAAAAAATTTCAGAATTGCACCTTGCAATGCGGAGAAATTACTGTTTGTGCATTTACAATATTCATTGATTTTTGCCATTGAAAAACATCCAGAAATGATTGAAGCTACTGACTGAATGAAAGGAGCTGGCATCTCACTCTCTTTGAATCTTCTTTATCATGCTAAGAGGAGCAGGAAAAAGCAAAAAATTTCAGAATTGCACCTTGCAATGCGGAGAAATTACTGTTTGTGCATTTACAATATTCATTGATTTTTGCCATTGAAAAACATCATGTTATTCATATACCAGAAATGTTTGAAGCTACTGACTGAATGAAAGGAGCTGACATCTCACTCTCTTTGAATCTTCTTTATCATGCTAAGAGGAGCAGGAAAAAGCAAAAAATTTCAGAATTGCAACTTGCAATGCGGAGAAATTACTGTTTGTGCATTTACAATATTCATTGATTTTTGCCATTGAAAAACATCCAGAAATGATTGAAGCTACTGACTGAATGAAAGGAGCTGGCATCTCACTCTCTTTGAATCTTCTTTATCATGCTAAGAGGAGCAGGAAAAAGCAAAAAATTTCAGAATTGCACCTTGCAATGCGGAGAAATTACTGTTTGTGCATTTACAATATTCATTGATTTTTGCCATTGAAAAACATCATGTTATTCATATACCAGAAATGTTTGAAGCTACTGACTGAATGAAAGGAGCTGGCATCTCACTCTCTTTGAATCTTCTTTATCATGCTAAGAGGAGCAGGAAAAAGCAAAAAATTTCAGAATTGCACCTTGCAATGCGGAGAAATTACTGTTTGTGCATTTACAATATTCATTGATTTTTGCCATTGAAAAACATCATGTTATTCATATACCAGAAATGTTTGAAGCTACTGACTGAATGAAAGGAGCTGGCATCTCACTCTCTTTGAATCTTCTTTATCATGCTAAGAGGAGCAGGAAAAAGCAAAAAATTTCAGAATTGCACCTTGCAATGTGGAGAAATTACTGTTTGTGCATTTACAATATTCATTGATTTTTACCATTGAAAAACGTCCAGAAATGATTGAAGCTACTGACTGAATGAAAGTAACTGGCATCTCACTCTCTTTGAATCTTCTTTATCATGCTAAGAGGAGCAGGAAAAAGCAAAAAATTTCAGACTTGCACCTTGCAATGCGGAGAAATTACTGTTTGTGCATTTACAATATTCATTGATTTTTGCCATTGAAAAACATGTTATTCATATACCAGAAATGTTTGAAGCTACTGACTGAATGAAAGGAGCTGGCATCTCACTCTCTTTGAATCTTCTTTATCATGCTAAGAGGAGCAGGAAAAAGCAAAAAATTTCAGAATTGCACCTTGCAATGCGGAGAAATTACTGTTTGTGCATTTACAATATTCATTGATTTTTGCCATTGAAAAACGTCCAGAAATGATTGAAGCTACTGACTGAATGAAAGGAGCTGGCATCTCACTCTCTTGGAATCTTCTTTATCATGCTAAGAGGAGCAGGAAAAAGCAAAAAATTTCAGAATTGCACCTTGCAATGCGGAGAAATTACTGTTTGTGCATTTACAATATTCATTGATTTTTGCCATTGAAAAACGTCCAGAAATGATTGAAGCTACTGACTGAATGAAAGGAGCTGGCATCTCACTCTCTTTGAATCTTCTTTATCATGCTAAGAGGAGCAGGAAAGATCAAAAAATTTCAGAATTGCACCTTGCAATGCGGAGAAATTACTGTTTGTGCATTTACAATATTCATTGATTTTTGCCATTGAAAAACATGTTATTCATATACCAGAAATGTTTGAAGCTACTGACTGAATGAAAGGAGCTGGCACCTCACTCTCTTTGAATCTTCTTTATCATGCTAAGAGGAGCGGGAAAAAGCAAAAAATTTCAGAATTGCACCTTGCAATGCGGAGAAATTACTGTTTGTGCATTTACAATATTCATTGATTTTTGCCATTGAAAAACGTCCAGAAATGATTGAAGGTACTGACTGAATGAAAGGAGCTGGCATCTCACTCTCTTTGAATCTTCCTTATGATGCTAAGAGGAGCAGGAAAAAGCAAAAAATTTCAGAATTGCACCTTGCAATGCGGAGAAATTACTGTTTGTGCATTTACAATATTCATTGATTTTTGCCACTGAAAAACGTCCAGAAATGATTGAAGCTACTGACTGAATGAAAGGAGCTGGCATCTCACTCTCTTTGAATCTTCTTTATCATGCTAAGAGGAGCAGGAAAAAGCAAAAAATTTCAGAATTGCACCTTGCAATGCGGAGAAATTACAGTTTGTGCATTTACAATATTCATTGATTTTTGCCATTGAAAAACATCCAGAAATGATTGAAGCTACTGACTGAATGAAAGGAGCTGGCATCTCACTCTCTTTGAATCTTCTTTATCATGCTAAGAGGAGCAGGAAAAAGCAAAAAATTTCAGAATTGCACCTTGCAATGTGGAGATATTACTGTTTGTGCATTTACAATATTCATTGATTTTTGCCATTGAAAAACATGTTTTTCATATACCAGAAATGTTTGAAGCTACTGACTGAATGAAAGGAGCTGGCATCTCACTCTCTTTGAATCTTCTTTATCATGCTAGGATTAACAGGAAAAAGCTAAAAATTTCAGAATTGCACTGTGCAATGTGGAGATATTACTGTTTGTGCATTTACAATATTCATTGATTTTTGCCATTGAAAAACATGTTTTTCATATACCAGAAATGTTTGAAGCTACTGACTGAATGAAAGGAGCTGGCATCTCACTCTCTTTGAATCTTCTTTATCATGCTAGGATTAGCAGGAAAAAGCAAAAAATTTCAGAATTGCACCTTGCAATGTGGAGATATTACTGTTTGTGCATTTACAATATTCATTGATTTTTGCCATTGAAAAACATGTTTTTCATATACCAGAAATGTTTGAAGCTACTGACTGAATGAAAGGAGCTGGCATCTCACTCTCTTTGAATCTTCTTTATCATGCTAGGATTAACAGGAAAAAGCTAAAAATTTCAGAATTGCACCGTGCAATGTGGAGATATTACTGTTTGTGCATTTACAATATTCATTGATTTTTGCCATTGAAAAACATGTTTTTCATATACCAGAAATGTTTGAAGCTACTGACTGAATGAAAGGAGCTGGCATCTCACTCTCTTTGAATCTTCTTTATCATGCTAGGATTAGCAGGAAAAAGCAAAAAATTTCAGAATTGCACCTTGCAATGTGGAGATATTACTGTTTGTGCATTTACAATATTCATTGATTTTTGCCATTGAAAAACATGTTTTTCATATACCAGAAATGTTTGAAGCTACTGACTGAATGAAAGGAGCTGGCATCTCACTCTCTTTGAATCTTCTTTATCATGCTAGGATTAACAGGAAAAAGCTAAAAATTTCAGAATTGCACCGTGCAATGTGGAGATATTACTGTTTGTGCATTTACAATATTCATTGATTTTTGCCATTGAAAAACGTTTTTCATATACCAGAAATGTTTGAAGCTACTGACTGAATGAAAGGAGCTGGCATCTCACTCTCTTTGAATCTTCTTTATCATGCTAGGATTAACAGGAAAAAGCTAAAAATTTCAGAATTGCACCGTGCAATGTGGAGATATTACTGTTTGTGCATTTACAATATTCATTGATTTTTGCCATTGAAAAACATGTTTTTCATATACCAGAAATGTTTGAAGCTACTGACTGAATGAAAGGAGCTGGCATCTCACTCTCTTTGAATCTTCTTTATCATGCTAGGATTAGCAGGAAAAAGCAAAAAATTTCAGAATTGCACCTTGCAATGTGGAGATATTACTGTTTGTGCATTTACAATATTCATTGATTTTTGCCATTGAAAAACATCATGTTATTCATATACCAGAAATGTTTGAAGCTACTGACTGAATGAAAGGAGCTGGCATCTCACTCTCTTTGAATCTTCTTTATCATGCTAAGAGGAGCAGGAAAAAGCAAAAAATTTCAGAATTGCACCTTGCAATGCGGAGAAATTACTGTTTGTGCATTTACAATATTCATTGATTTTTGCCATTGAAAAACATCATGTTATTCATATACCAGAAATGTTTGAAGCTACTGACTGAATGAAAGGAGCTGGCATCTCACTCTCTTTGAATCTTCTTTATCATGCTAAGAGGAGCAGGAAAAAGCAAAAAATTTCAGAATTGCACCTTGCAATGCGGAGAAATTACTGTTTGTGCTTTTACAATATTCATTGATTTTTGCCATTGAAAAACGTCCAGAAATGATTGAAGCTACTGACTGAATGAAAGGAGCTGGCATCTCACTCTCTTTGAATCTTCTTTATCATGCTAAGAGGAGCAGGAAAAATCAAAAAATTTCAGAATTGCACCTTGCAATGCGGAGAAATTACTGTTTGTGCATTTACAATATTCATTGATTTTTGCCATTGAAAAACATCATGTTATTCATATACCAGAAATGTTTGAAGCTACTGACTGAATGAAAGGAGCTGGCATCTCACTCTCTTTGAATCTTCTTTATCATGCTAAGAGGAGCAGGAAAAAGCAAAAAATTTCAGAATTGCACCTTGCAATGCGGAGAAATTACTGTTTGTGCATTTACAATATTCATTGATTTTTGCCATTGAAAAACATCCAGAAATGATTGAAGCTACTGACTGAATGAAAGGAGCTGGCATCTCACTCTCTTTGAATCTTCTTTATCATGCTAAGAGGAGCAGGAAAAAGCAAAAAATTTCAGAATTGCACCTTGCAATGCGGAGAAATTACTGTTTGTGCATTTACAATATTCATTGATTTTTGCCATTGAAAAACATCATGTTATTCATATACCAGAAAAGTTTGAAGCTACTGACTGAATGAAAGGAGCTGACATCTCACTCTCTTTGAATCTTCTTTATCATGCTAAGAGGAGCAGGAAAAAGCAAAAAATTTCAGAATTGCAACTTGCAATGCGGAGAAATTACTGTTTGTGCATTTACAATATTCATTGATTTTTGCCATTGAAAAACATCCAGAAATGATTGAAGCTACTGACTGAATGAAAGGAGCTGGCATCTCACTCTCTTTGAATCTTCTTTATCATGCTAAGAGGAGCAGGAAAAAGCAAAAAATTTCAGAATTGCACCTTGCAATGCGGAGAAATTACTGTTTGTGCATTTACAATATTCATTGATTTTTGCCATTGAAAAACATCATGTTATTCATATACCAGAAATGTTTGAAGCTACTGACTGAATGAAAGGAGCTGGCATCTCACTCTCTTTGAATCTTCTTTATCATGCTAAGAGGAGCAGGAAAAAGCAAAAAATTTCAGAATTGCACCTTGCAATGCGGAGAAATTACTGTTTGTGCATTTACAATATTCATTGATTTTTGCCATTGAAAAACATCATGTTATTCATATACCAGAAATGTTTGAAGCTACTGACTGAATGAAAGGAGCTGGCATCTCACTCTCTTTGAATCTTCTTTATCATGCTAAGAGGAGCAGGAAAAAGCAAAAAATTTCAGAATTGCACCTTGCAATGTGGAGAAATTACTGTTTGTGCATTTACAATATTCATTGATTTTTACCATTGAAAAACGTCCAGAAATGATTGAAGCTACTGACTGAATGAAATTAACTGGCATCTCACTCTCTTTGAATCTTCTTTATCATGCTAAGAGGAGCAGGAAAAAGCAAAAAATTTCAGACTTGCACCTTGCAATGCGGAGAAATTACTGTTTGTGCATTTACAATATTCATTGATTTTTGCCATTGAAAAACATGTTATTCATATACCAGAAATGTTTGAAGCTACTGACTGAATGAAAGGAGCTGGCATCTCACTCTCTTTGAATCTTCTTTATCATGCTAAGAGGAGCAGGAAAAAGCAAAAAATTTCAGAATTGCACCTTGCAATGCGGAGAAATTACTGTTTGTGCATTTACAATATTCATTGATTTTTGCCATTGAAAAACGTCCAGAAATGATTGAAGCTACTGACTGAATGAAAGGAGCTGGCATCTCACTCTCTTGGAATCTTCTTTATCATGCTAAGAGGAGCAGGAAAAAGCAAAAAATTTCAGAATTGCACCTTGCAATGCGGAGAAATTACTGTTTGTGCATTTACAATATTCATTGATTTTTGCCATTGAAAAACGTCCAGAAATGATTGAAGCTACTGACTGAATGAAAGGAGCTGGCATCTCACTCTCTTTGAATCTTCTTTATCATGCTAAGAGGAGCAGGAAAAATCAAAAAATTTCAGAATTGCACCTTGCAATGCGGAGAAATTACTGTTTGTGCATTTACAATATTCATTGATTTTTGCCATTGAAAAACATGTTATTCATATACCAGAAATGTTTGAAGCTACTGACTGAATGAAAGGAGCTGGCACCTCACTCTCTTTGAATCTTCTTTATCATGCTAAGAGGAGCGGGAAAAAGCAAAAAATTTCAGAATTGCACCTTGCAATGCGGAGAAATTACTGTTTGTGCATTTACAATATTCATTGATTTTTGCCATTGAAAAACGTCCAGAAATGATTGAAGGTACTGACTGAATGAAAGGAGCTGGCATCTCACTCTCTTTGAATCTTCCTTATGATGCTAAGAGGAGCAGGAAAAAGCAAAAAATTTCAGAATTGCACCTTGCAATGCGGAGAAATTACTGTTTGTGCATTTACAATATTCATTGATTTTTGCCACTGAAAAACGTCCAGAAATGATTGAAGCTACTGACTGAATGAAAGGAGCTGGCATCTCACTCTCTTTGAATCTTCTTTATCATGCTAAGAGGAGCAGGAAAAAGCAAAAAATTTCAGAATTGCACCTTGCAATGCGGAGAAATTACAGTTTGTGCATTTACAATATTCATTGATTTTTGCCATTGAAAAACATCCAGAAATGATTGAAGCTACTGACTGAATGAAAGGAGCTGGCATCTCACTCTCTTTGAATCTTCTTTATCATGCTAAGAGGAGCAGGAAAAAGCAAAAAATTTCAGAATTGCACCTTGCAATGCGGAGATATTACTGTTTGTGCATTTACAATATTCATTGATTTTTGCCATTGAAAAACATGTTTTTCATATACCAGAAATGTTTGAAGCTACTGACTGAATGAAAGGAGCTGGCATCTCACTCTCTTTGAATCTTCTTTATCATGCTAGGATTAACAGGAAAAAGCAAAAAATTTCAGAATTGCACCTTGCAATGTGGAGATATTACTGTTTGTGCATTTACAATATTCATTGATTTTTGCCATTGAAAAACGTTTTTCATATACCAGAAATGTTTGAAGCTACTGACTGAATGAAAGGAGCTGGCATCTCACTCTCTTTGAATCTTCTTTATCATGCTAGGATTAACAGGAAAAAGCTAAAAATTTCAGAATTGCACCGTGCAATGTGGAGATATTACTGTTTGTGCATTTACAATATTCATTGATTTTTGCCATTGAAAAACATGTTTTTCATATACCAGAAATGTTTGAAGCTACTGACTGAATGAAAGGAGCTGGCATCTCACTCTCTTTGAATCTTCTTTATCATGCTAGGATTAGCAGGAAAAAGCAAAAAATTTCAGAATTGCACCTTGCAATGTGGAGATATTACTGTTTGTGCATTTACAATATTCATTGATTTTTGCCATTGAAAAACATGTTTTTCATATACCAGAAATGTTTGAAGCTACTGACTGAATGAAAGGAGCTGGCATCTCACTCTCTTTGAATCTTCTTTATCATGCTAGGATTAACAGGAAAAAGCTAAAAATTTCAGAATTGCACCGTGCAATGTGGAGATATTACTGTTTGTGCATTTACAATATTCATTGATTTTTGCCATTGAAAAACGTTTTTCATATACCAGAAATGTTTGAAGCTACTGACTGAATGAAAGGAGCTGGCATCTCACTCTCTTTGAATCTTCTTTATCATGCTAGGATTAACAGGAAAAAGCTAAAAATTTCAGAATTGCACCGTGCAATGTGGAGATATTACTGTTTGTGCATTTACAATATTCATTGATTTTTGCCATTGAAAAACATGTTTTTCATATACCAGAAATGTTTGAAGCTACTGACTGAATGAAAGGAGCTGGCATCTCACTCTCTTTGAATCTTCTTTATCATGCTAGGATTAGCAGGAAAAAGCAAAAAATTTCAGAATTGCACCTTGCAATGTGGAGATATTACTGTTTGTGCATTTACAATATTCATTGATTTTTGCCATTGAAAAACATGTTTTTCATATACCAGAAATGTTTGAAGCTACTGACTGAATGAAAGGAGCTGGCATCTCACTCTCTTTGAATCTTCTTTATCATGCTAGGATTAACAGGAAAAAGCTAAAAATTTCAGAATTGCACCGTGCAATGTGGAGATATTACTGTTTGTGCATTTACAATATTCATTGATTTTTGCCATTGAAAAACGTTTTTCATATACCAGAAATGTTTGAAGCTACTGACTGAATGAAAGGAGCTGGCATCTCACTCTCTTTGAATCTTCTTTATCATGCTAGGATTAGCAGGAAAAAGCAAAAAATTTCAGAATTGCACCTTGCAATGTGGAGATATTACTGTTTGTGCATTTACAATATTCATTGATTTTTGCCATTGAAAAACATGTTTTTCATATACCAGAAATGTTTGAAGCTACTGACTGAATGAAAGGAGCTGGCATCTCACTCTCTTTGAATCTTCTTTATCATGCTAGGATTAACAGGAAAAAGCAAAAAATTTCAGAATTGCACCTTGCAATGTGGAGATATTACTGTTTGTGCATTTACAATATTCATTGATTTTTGCCATTGAAAAACATGTTTTTCATATACCAGAAATGTTTGAAGCTACTGACTGAATGAAAGGAGCTGGCATCTCACTCTCTTTGAATCTTCTTTATCATGCTAGGATTAGCAGGAAAAAGCAAAAAATTTCAGAATTGCACCTTGCAATGCGGAGATATTACTGTTTGTGCATTTACAATATTCATTGATTTTTGCCATTGAAAAACATGTTTTTCATATACCAGAAATGTTTGAAGCTACTGACTGAATGAAAGGAGCTGGCATCTCACTCTCTTTGAATCTTCTTTATCATGCTAGGATTAACAGGAAAAAGCAAAAAATTTCAGAATTGCACCTTGCAATGTGGAGATATTACTGTTTGTGCATTTACAATATTCATTGATTTTTGCCATTGAAAAACATGTTTTTCATATACCAGAAATGTTTGAAGCTACTGACTGAATGAAAGGAGCTGGCATCTCACTCTCTTTGAATCTTCTTTATCATGCTAGGATTAACAGGAAAAAGCTAAAAATTTCAGAATTGCACCGTGCAATGTGGAGATATTACTGTTTGTGCATTTACAATATTCATTGATTTTTGCCATTGAAAAACGTTTTTCATATACCAGAAATGTTTGAAGCTACTGACTGAATGAAAGGAGCTGGCATCTCACTCTCTTTGAATCTTCTTTATCATGCTAGGATTAGCAGGAAAAAGCAAAAAATTTCAGAATTGCACCTTGCAATGTGGAGATATTACTGTTTGTGCATTTACAATATTCATTGATTTTTGCCATTGAAAAACATGTTTTTCATATACCAGAAATGTTTGAAGCTACTGACTGAATGAAAGGAGCTGGCATCTCACTCTCTTTGAATCTTCTTTATCATGCTAGGATTAACAGGAAAAAGCTAAAAATTTCAGAATTGCACCGTGCAATGTGGAGATATTACTGTTTGTGCATTTACAATATTCATTGATTTTTGCCATTGAAAAACATGTTTTTCATATACCAGAAATGTTTGAAGCTACTGACTGAATGAAAGGAGCTGGCATCTCACTCTCTTTGAATCTTCTTTATCATGCTAGGATTAACAGGAAAAAGCAAAAAATTTCAGAATTGCACCGTGCAATGTGGAGATATTACTGTTTGTGCATTTACAATATTCATTGATTTTTGCCATTGAAAAACATGTTTTTCATATACCAGAAATGTTTGAAGCTACTGACTGAATGAAAGGAGCTGGCATCTCACTCTCTTTGAATCTTCTTTATCATGCTAGGATTAGCAGGAAAAAGCAAAAAATTTCAGAATTGCACCTTGCAATGTGGAGATATTACTGTTTGTGCATTTACAATATTCATTGATTTTTGCCATTGAAAAACATGTTTTTCATATACCAGAAATGTTTGAAGCTACTGACTGAATGAAAGGAGCTGGCATCTCACTCTCTTTGAATCTTCTTTATCATGCTAGGATTAACAGGAAAAAGCTAAAAATTTCAGAATTGCACCGTGCAATGTGGAGATATTACTGTTTGTGCATTTACAATATTCATTGATTTTTGCCATTGAAAAACATGTTTTTCATATACCAGAAATGTTTGAAGCTACTGACTGAATGAAAGGAGCTGGCATCTCACTCTCTTTGAATCTTCTTTATCATGCTAGGATTAGCAGGAAAAAGCAAAAAATTTCAGAATTGCACCTTGCAATGCGGAGATATTACTGTTTGTGCATTTACAATATTCATTGATTTTTGCCATTGAAAAACATGTTTTTCATATACCAGAAATGTTTGAAGCTACTGACTGAATGAAAGGAGCTGGCATCTCACTCTCTTTGAATCTTCTTTATCATGCTAGGATTAACAGGAAAAAGCAAAAAATTTCAGAATTGCACCTTGCAATGTGGAGATATTACTGTTTGTGCATTTACAATGTTCATTGATTTTTGCCATTGAAAAACGTTTTTCATATACCAGAAATGTTTGAAGCTACTGACTGAATGAAAGGAGCTGGCATCTCACTCTCTTTGAATCTTCTTTATCATGCTAGGATTAGCAGGAAAAAGCAAAAAATTTCAGAATTGCACCTTGCAATGTGGAGATATTACTGTTTGTGCATTTACAATATTCATTGATTTTTGCCATTGAAAAACGTTTTTCATATACCAGAAATGTTTGAAGCTACTGACTGAATGAAAGGAGCTGGCATCTCACTCTCTTTGAATCTTCTTTATCATGCTAGGATTAACAGGAAAAAGCAAAAAATTTCAGAATTGCACCTTGCAATGTGGAGATATTACTGTTTGTGCATTTACAATATTCATTGATTTTTGCCATTGAAAAACATGTTTTTCATATACCAGAAATGTTTGAAGCTACTGACTGAATGAAAGGAGCTGGCATCTCACTCTCTTTGAATCTTCTTTATCATGCTAGGATTAGCAGGAAAAAGCAAAAAATTTCAGAATTGCACCTTGCAATGTGGAGATATTACTGTTTGTGCATTTACAATATTCATTGATTTTTGCCATTGAAAAACATGTTTTTCATATACCAGAAATGTTTGAAGCTACTGACTGAATGAAAGGAGCTGGCATCTCACTCTCTTTGAATCTTCTTTATCATGCTAGGATTAACAGGAAAAAGCTAAAAATTTCAGAATTGCACCGTGCAATGTGGAGATATTACTGTTTGTGCATTTACAATATTCATTGATTTTTGCCATTGAAAAACATGTTTTTCATATACCAGAAATGTTTGAAGCTACTGACTGAATGAAAGGAGCTGGCATCTCACTCTCTTTGAATCTTCTTTATCATGCTAGGATTAGCAGGAAAAAGCAAAAAATTTCAGAATTGCACCTTGCAATGCGGAGATATTACTGTTTGTGCATTTACAATATTCATTGATTTTTGCCATTGAAAAACATGTTTTTCATATACCAGAAATGTTTGAAGCTACTGACTGAATGAAAGGAGCTGGCATCTCACTCTCTTTGAATCTTCTTTATCATGCTAGGATTAACAGGAAAAAGCAAAAAATTTCAGAATTGCACCTTGCAATGTGGAGATATTACTGTTTGTGCATTTACAATATTCATTGATTTTTGCCATTGAAAAACGTTTTTCATATACCAGAAATGTTTGAAGCTACTGACTGAATGAAAGGAGCTGGCATCTCACTCTCTTTGAATCTTCTTTATCATGCTAGGATTAACAGGAAAAAGCTAAAAATTTCAGAATTGCACCGTGCAATGTGGAGATATTACTGTTTGTGCATTTACAATATTCATTGATTTTTGCCATTGAAAAACGTTTTTCATATACCAGAAATGTTTGAAGCTACTGACTGAATGAAAGGAGCTGGCATCTCACTCTCTTTGAATCTTCTTTATCATGCTAGGATTAGCAGGAAAAAGCAAAAAATTTCAGAATTGCACCTTGCAATGTGGAGATATTACTGTTTGTGCATTTACAATATTCATTGATTTTTGCCATTGAAAAACATGTTTTTCATATACCAGAAATGTTTGAAGCTACTGACTGAATGAAAGGAGCTGGCATCTCACTCTCTTTGAATCTTCTTTATCATGCTAGGATTAACAGGAAAAAGCAAAAAATTTCAGAATTGCACCTTGCAATGTGGAGATATTACTGTTTGTGCATTTACAATATTCATTGATTTTTGCCATTGAAAAACATGTTTTTCATATACCAGAAATGTTTGAAGCTACTGACTGAATGAAAGGAGCTGGCATCTCACTCTCTTTGAATCTTCTTTATCATGCTAGGATTAACAGGAAAAAGCTAAAAATTTCAGAATTGCACCGTGCAATGTGGAGATATTACTGTTTGTGCATTTACAATATTCATTGATTTTTGCCATTGAAAAACATGTTTTTCATATACCAGAAATGTTTGAAGCTACTGACTGAATGAAAGGAGCTGGCATCTCACTCTCTTTGAATCTTCTTTATCATGCTAGGATTAACAGGAAAAAGCAAAAAATTTCAGAATTGCACCTTGCAATGTGGAGATATTACTGTTTGTGCATTTACAATATTCATTGATTTTTGCCATTGAAAAACATGTTTTTCATATACCAGAAATGTTTGAAGCTACTGACTGAATGAAAGGAGCTGGCATCTCACTCTCTTTGAATCTTCTTTATCATGCTAGGATTAGCAGGAAAAAGCAAAAAATTTCAGAATTGCACCTTGCAATGTGGAGATATTACTGTTTGTGCATTTACAATATTCATTGATTTTTGCCATTGAAAAACATGTTTTTCATATACCAGAAATGTTTGAAGCTACTGACTGAATGAAAGGAGCTGGCATCTCACTCTCTTTGAATCTTCTTTATCATGCTAGGATTAACAGGAAAAAGCTAAAAATTTCAGAATTGCACCGTGCAATGTGGAGATATTACTGTTTGTGCATTTACAATATTCATTGATTTTTGCCATTGAAAAACATGTTTTTCATATAAGAGAAATGTTTGAAGCTACTGACTGAATGAAAGGAGCTGGCATCTCACTCTCTTTGAATCTTCTTTATCATGCTAGGATTAGCAGGAAAAAGCAAAAAATTTCAGAATTGCACCTTGCAATGCGGAGATATTACTGTTTGTGCATTTACAATATTCATTGATTTTTGCCATTGAAAAACATGTTTTTCATATACCAGAAATGTTTGAAGCTACTGACTGAATGAAAGGAGCTGGCATCTCACTCTCTTTGAATCTTCTTTATCATGCTAGGATTAACAGGAAAAAGCAAAAAATTTCAGAATTGCACCTTGCAATGTGGAGATATTACTGTTTGTGCATTTACAATATTCATTGATTTTTGCCATTGAAAAACGTTTTTCATATACCAGAAATGTTTGAAGCTACTGACTGAATGAAAGGAGCTGGCATCTCACTCTCTTTGAATCTTCTTTATCATGCTAGGATTAACAGGAAAAAGCTAAAAATTTCAGAATTGCACCGTGCAATGTGGAGATATTACTGTTTGTGCATTTACAATATTCATTGATTTTTGCCATTGAAAAACATGTTTTTCATATACCAGAAATGTTTGAAGCTACTGACTGAATGAAAGGAGCTGGCATCTCACTCTCTTTGAATCTTCTTTATCATGCTAGGATTAGCAGGAAAAAGCAAAAAATTTCAGAATTGCACCTTGCAATGTGGAGATATTACTGTTTGTGCATTTACAATATTCATTGATTTTTGCCATTGAAAAACGTTTTTCATATACCAGAAATGTTTGAAGCTACTGACTGAATGAAAGGAGCTGGCATCTCACTCTCTTTGAATCTTCTTTATCATGCTAGGATTAGCAGGAAAAAGCAAAAAATTTCAGAATTGCACCTTGCAATGTGGAGATATTACTGTTTGTGCATTTACAATATTCATTGATTTTTGCCATTGAAAAACATGTTTTTCATATACCAGAAATGTTTGAAGCTACTGACTGAATGAAAGGAGCTGGCATCTCACTCTCTTTGAATCTTCTTTATCATGCTAGGATTAACAGGAAAAAGCAAAAAATTTCAGAATTGCACCTTGCAATGTGGAGATATTACTGTTTGTGCATTTACAATATTCATTGATTTTTGCCATTGAAAAACATGTTTTTCATATACCAGAAATGTTTGAAGCTACTGACTGAATGAAAGGAGCTGGCATCTCACTCTCTTTGAATCTTCTTTATCATGCTAGGATTAACAGGAAAAAGGTAAAAATTTCAGAATTGCACCATGCAATGTGGAGATATTACTGTTTGTGCATTTACAATATTCATTGATTTTTGCCATTGAAAAACATGTTTTTCATATACCAGAAATGTTTGAAGCTACTGACTGAATGAAAGGAGCTGGCATCTCACTCTCTTTGAATCTTCTTTATCATGCTAGGATTAACAGGAAAAAGCTAAAAATTTCAGAATTGCACCGTGCAATGTGGAGATATTACTGTTTGTGCATTTACAATATTCATTGATTTTTGCCATTGAAAAACATGTTTTTCATATACCAGAAATGTTTGAAGCTACTGACTGAATGAAAGGAGCTGGCATCTCACTCTCTTTGAATCTTCTTTATCATGCTAGGATTAGCAGGAAAAAGCAAAAAATTTCAGAATTGCACCTTGCAATGTGGAGATATTACTGTTTGTGCATTTACAATATTCATTGATTTTTGCCATTGAAAAACATGTTTTTCATATACCAGAAATGTTTGAAGCTACTGACTGAATGAAAGGAGCTGGCATCTCACTCTCTTTGAATCTTCTTTATCATGCTAGGATTAGCAGGAAAAAGCTAAAAATTTCAGAATTGCACCGTGCAATGTGGAGATATTACTGTTTGTGCATTTACAATATTCATTGATTTTTGCCATTGAAAAACATGTTTTTCATATACCAGAAATGTTTGAAGCTACTGACTGAATGAAAGGAGCTGGCATCTCACTCTCTTTGAATCTTCTTTATCATGCTAGGATTAGCAGGAAAAAGCAAAAAATTTCAGAATTGCACCTTGCAATGCGGAGATATTACTGTTTGTGCATTTACAATATTCATTGATTTTTGCCATTGAAAAACATGTTTTTCATATACCAGAAATGTTTGAAGCTACTGATTGAATGAAAGGAGCTGGCATCTCACTCTCTTTGAATCTTCTTTATCATGCTAGGATTAACAGGAAAAAGCAAAAAATTTCAGAATTGCACCTTGCAATGTGGAGATATTACTGTTTGTGCATTTACAATATTCATTGATTTTTGCCATTGAAAAACGTTTTTCATATACCAGAAATGTTTGAAGCTACTGACTGAATGAAAGGAGCTGGCATCTCACTCTCTTTGAATCTTCTTTATCATGCTAGGATTAGCAGGAAAAAGCAAAAAATTTCAGAATTGCACCTTGCAATGTGGAGATATTACTGTTTGTGCATTTACAATATTCATTGATTTTTGCCATTGAAAAACATGTTTTTCATATACCAGAAATGTTTGAAGCTACTGACTGAATGAAAGGAGCTGGCATCTCACTCTCTTTGAATCTTCTTTATCATGCTAGGATTAACAGGAAAAAGCAAAAAATTTCAGAATTGCACCTTGCAATGTGGAGATATTACTGTTTGTGCATTTACAATATTCATTGATTTTTGCCATTGAAAAACATGTTTTTCATATACCAGAAATGTTTGAAGCTACTGACTGAATGAAAGGAGCTGGCATCTCACTCTCTTTGAATCTTCTTTATCATGCTAGGATTAACAGGAAAAAGCTAAAAATTTCAGAATTGCACTGTGCAATGTGGAGATATTACTGTTTGTGCATTTACAATATTCATTGATTTTTGCCATTGAAAAACATGTTTTTCATATACCAGAAATGTTTGAAGCTACTGACTGAATGAAAGGAGCTGGCATCTCACTCTCTTTGAATCTTCTTTATCATGCTAGGATTAGCAGGAAAAAGCAAAAAATTTCAGAATTGCACCTTGCAATGTGGAGATATTACTGTTTGTGCATTTACAATATTCATTGATTTTTGCCATTGAAAAACATGTTTTTCATATACCAGAAATGTTTGAAGCTACTGACTGAATGAAAGGAGCTGGCATCTCACTCTCTTTGAATCTTCTTTATCATGCTAGGATTAACAGGAAAAAGCTAAAAATTTCAGAATTGCACCGTGCAATGTGGAGATATTACTGTTTGTGCATTTACAATATTCATTGATTTTTGCCATTGAAAAACATGTTTTTCATATACCAGAAATGTTTGAAGCTACTGACTGAATGAAAGGAGCTGGCATCTCACTCTCTTTGAATCTTCTTTATCATGCTAGGATTAACAGGAAAAAGCAAAAAATTTCAGAATTGCACCTTGCAATGTGGAGATATTACTGTTTGTGCATTTACAATATTCATTGATTTTTGCCATTGAAAAACATGTTTTTCATATACCAGAAATGTTTGAAGCTACTGACTGAATGAAAGGAGCTGGCATCTCACTCTCTTTGAATCTTCTTTATCATGCTAGGATTAACAGGAAAAAGCTAAAAATTTCAGAATTGCACCGTGCAATGTGGAGATATTACTGTTTGTGCATTTACAATATTCATTGATTTTTGCCATTGAAAAACATGTTTTTCATATACCAGAAATGTTTGAAGCTACTGACTGAATGAAAGGAGCTGGCATCTCACTCTCTTTGAATCTTCTGTATCATGCTAGGATTAGCAGGAAAAAGCAAAAAATTTCAGAATTGCACCTTGCAATGTGGAGATATTACTGTTTGTGCATTTACAATATTCATTGATTTTTGCCATTGAAAAACATGTTTTTCATATACCAGAAATGTTTGAAGCTACTGACTGAATGAAAGGAGCTGGCATCTCACTCTCTTTGAATCTTCTTTATCATGCTAGGATTAACAGGAAAAAGCTAAAAATTTCAGAATTGCACCGTGCAATGTGGAGATATTACTGTTTGTGCTTTTACAATATTCATTGATTTTTGCCATTGAAAAACATGTTTTTCATATACCAGAAATGTTTGAAGCTACTGACTGAATGAAAGGAGCTGGCATCTCACTCTCTTTGAATCTTCTTTATCATGCTAGGATTAGCAGGAAAAAGCAAAAAATTTCAGAATTGCACCTTGCAATGCGGAGATATTACTGTTTGTGCATTTACAATATTCATTGATTTTTGCCATTGAAAAACATGTTTTTCATATACCAGAAATGTTTGAAGCTACTGACTGAATGAAAGGAGCTGGCATCTCACTCTCTTTGAATCTTCTTTATCATGCTAGGATTAACAGGAAAAAGCAAAAAATTTCAGAATTGCACCTTGCAATGTGGAGATATTACTGTTTGTGCATTTACAATATTCATTGATTTTTGCCATTGAAAAACGTTTTTCATATACCAGAAATGTTTGAAGCTACTGACTGAATGAAAGGAGCTGGCATCTCACTCTCTTTGAATCTTCTTTATCATGCTAGGATTAACAGGAAAAAGCTAAAAATTTCAGAATTGCACCGTGCAATGTGGAGATATTACTGTTTGTGCATTTACAATATTCATTGATTTTTGCCATTGAAAAACATGTTTTTCATATACCAGAAATGTTTGAAGCTACTGACTGAATGAAAGGAGCTGGCATCTCACTCTCTTTGAATCTTCTTTATCATGCTAGGATTAGCAGGAAAAAGCAAAAAATTTCAGAATTGCACCTTGCAATGTGGAGATATTACTGTTTGTGCATTTACAATATTCATTGATTTTTGCCATTGAAAAACGTTTTTCATATACCAGAAATGTTTGAAGCTACTGACTGAATGAAAGGAGCTGGCATCTCACTCTCTTTGAATCTTTATCATGCTAGGATTAGCAGGAAAAAGCAAAAAATTTCAGAATTGCACCTTGCAATGTGGAGATATTACTGTTTGTGCATTTACAATATTCATTGATTTTTGCCATTGAAAAACATGTTTTTCATATACCAGAAATGTTTGAAGCTACTGACTGAATGAAAGGAGCTGGCATCTCACTCTCTTTGAATCTTCTTTATCATGCTAGGATTAGCAGGAAAAAGCAAAAAATTTCAGAATTGCACCTTGCAATGCGGAGATATTACTGTTTGTGCATTTACAATATTCATTGATTTTTGCCATTGAAAAACATGTTTTTCATATACCAGAAATGTTTGAAGCTACTGACTGAATGAAAGGAGCTGGCATCTCACTCTCTTTGAATCTTCTTTATCATGCTAGGATTAACAGGAAAAAGCAAAAAATTTCAGAATTGCATCTTGCAATGTGGAGATATTACTGTTTGTGCATTTACAATATTCATTGATTTTTGCCATTGAAAAACGTTTTTCATATACCAGAAATGTTTGAAGCTACTGACTGAATGAAAGGAGCTGGCATCTCACTCTCTTTGAATCTTCTTTATCATGCTAGGATTAGCAGGAAAAAGCAAAAAATTTCAGAATTGCACCTTGCAATGCGGAGATATTACTGTTTGTGCATTTACAATATTCATTGATTTTTGCCATTGAAAAACATGTTTTTCATATACCAGAAATGTTTGAAGCTACTGACTGAATGAAAGGAGCTGGCATCTCACTCTCTTTGAATCTTCTTTATCATGCTAGGATTAACAGGAAAAAGCTAAAAATTTCAGAATTGCACTGTGCAATGTGGAGATATTACTGTTTGTGCATTTACAATATTCATTGATTTTTGCCATTGAAAAACATGTTTTTCATATACCAGAAATGTTTGAAGCTACTGACTGAATGAAAGGAGCTGGCATCTCACTCTCTTTGAATCTTCTTTATCATGCTAGGATTAGCAGGAAAAAGCAAAAAATTTCAGAATTGCACCTTGCAATGTGGAGATATTACTGTTTGTGCATTTACAATATTCATTGATTTTTGCCATTGAAAAACATGTTTTTCATATACCAGAAATGTTTGAAGCTACTGACTGAATGAAAGGAGCTGGCATCTCACTCTCTTTGAATCTTCTTTATCATGCTAGGATTAACAGGAAAAAGCTAAAAATTTCAGAATTGCACCGTGCAATGTGGAGATATTACTGTTTGTGCATTTACAATATTCATTGATTTTTGCCATTGAAAAACATGTTTTTCATATACCAGAAATGTTTGAAGCTACTGACTGAATGAAAGGAGCTGGCATCTCACTCTCTTTGAATCTTCTTTATCATGCTAGGATTAACAGGAAAAAGCAAAAAATTTCAGAATTGCACCTTGCAATGTGGAGATATTACTGTTTGTGCATTTACAATATTCATTGATTTTTGCCATTGAAAAACATGTTTTTCATATACCAGAAATGTTTGAAGCTACTGACTGAATGAAAGGAGCTGGCATCTCACTCTCTTTGAATCTTCTTTATCATGCTAGGATTAACAGGAAAAAGCTAAAAATTTCAGAATTGCACCGTGCAATGTGGAGATATTACTGTTTGTGCATTTACAATATTCATTGATTTTTGCCATTGAAAAACATGTTTTTCATATACCAGAAATGTTTGAAGCTACTGACTGAATGAAAGGAGCTGGCATCTCACTCTCTTTGAATCTTCTGTATCATGCTAGGATTAGCAGGAAAAAGCAAAAAATTTCAGAATTGCACCTTGCAATGTGGAGATATTACTGTTTGTGCATTTACAATATTCATTGATTTTTGCCATTGAAAAACATGTTTTTCATATACCAGAAATGTTTGAAGCTACTGACTGAATGAAAGGAGCTGGCATCTCACTCTCTTTGAATCTTCTTTATCATGCTAGGATTAACAGGAAAAAGCTAAAAATTTCAGAATTGCACCGTGCAATGTGGAGATATTACTGTTTGTGCTTTTACAATATTCATTGATTTTTGCCATTGAAAAACATGTTTTTCATATACCAGAAATGTTTGAAGCTACTGACTGAATGAAAGGAGCTGGCATCTCACTCTCTTTGAATCTTCTTTATCATGCTAGGATTAGCAGGAAAAAGCAAAAAATTTCAGAATTGCACCTTGCAATGCGGAGATATTACTGTTTGTGCATTTACAATATTCATTGATTTTTGCCATTGAAAAACATGTTTTTCATATACCAGAAATGTTTGAAGCTACTGACTGAATGAAAGGAGCTGGCATCTCACTCTCTTTGAATCTTCTTTATCATGCTAGGATTAACAGGAAAAAGCAAAAAATTTCAGAATTGCACCTTGCAATGTGGAGATATTACTGTTTGTGCATTTACAATATTCATTGATTTTTGCCATTGAAAAACGTTTTTCATATACCAGAAATGTTTGAAGCTACTGACTGAATGAAAGGAGCTGGCATCTCACTCTCTTTGAATCTTCTTTATCATGCTAGGATTAACAGGAAAAAGCTAAAAATTTCAGAATTGCACCGTGCAATGTGGAGATATTACTGTTTGTGCATTTACAATATTCATTGATTTTTGCCATTGAAAAACATGTTTTTCATATACCAGAAATGTTTGAAGCTACTGACTGAATGAAAGGAGCTGGCATCTCACTCTCTTTGAATCTTCTTTATCATGCTAGGATTAGCAGGAAAAAGCAAAAAATTTCAGAATTGCACCTTGCAATGCGGAGATATTACTGTTTGTGCATTTACAATATTCATTGATTTTTGCCATTGAAAAACATGTTTTTCATATACCAGAAATGTTTGAAGCTACTGACTGAATGAAAGGAGCTGGCATCTCACTCTCTTTGAATCTTCTTTATCATGCTAGGATTAACAGGAAAAAGCAAAAAATTTCAGAATTGCATCTTGCAATGTGGAGATATTACTGTTTGTGCATTTACAATATTCATTGATTTTTGCCATTGAAAAACGTTTTTCATATACCAGAAATGTTTGAAGCTACTGACTGAATGAAAGGAGCTGGCATCTCACTCTCTTTGAATCTTCTTTATCATGCTAGGATTAGCAGGAAAAAGCAAAAAATTTCAGAATTGCACCTTGCAATGTGGAGATATTACTGTTTGTGCATTTACAATATTCATTGATTTTTGCCATTGAAAAACGTTTTTCATATACCAGAAATGTTTGAAGCTACTGACTGAATGAAAGGAGCTGGCATCTCACTCTCTTTGAATCTTTATCATGCTAGGATTAGCAGGAAAAAGCAAAAAATTTCAGAATTGCACCTTGCAATGTGGAGATATTACTGTTTGTGCATTTACAATATTCATTGATTTTTGCCATTGAAAAACATGTTTTTCATATACCAGAAATGTTTGAAGCTACTGACTGAATGAAAGGAGCTGGCATCTCACTCTCTTTGAATCTTCTTTATCATGCTAGGATTAACAGGAAAAAGCAAAAAATTTCAGAATTGCATCTTGCAATGTGGAGATATTACTGTTTGTGCATTTACAATATTCATTGATTTTTGCCATTGAAAAACGTTTTTCATATACCAGAAATGTTTGAAGCTACTGACTGAATGAAAGGAGCTGGCATCTCACTCTCTTTGAATCTTCTTTATCATGCTAGGATTAGCAGGAAAAAGCAAAAAATTTCAGAATTGCACCTTGCAATGTGGAGATATTACTGTTTGTGCATTTACAATATTCATTGATTTTTGCCATTGAAAAACGTTTTTCATATACCAGAAATGTTTGAAGCTACTGACTGAATGAAAGGAGCTGGCATCTCACTCTCTTTGAATCTTTATCATGCTAGGATTAGCAGGAAAAAGCAAAAAATTTCAGAATTGCACCTTGCAATGTGGAGATATTACTGTTTGTGCATTTACAATATTCATTGATTTTTGCCATTGAAAAACATGTTTTTCATATACCAGAAATGTTTGAAGCTACTGACTGAATGAAAGGAGCTGGCATCTCACTCTCTTTGAATCTTCTTTATCATGCTAGGATTAGCAGGAAAAAGCAAAAAATTTCAGAATTGCACCTTGCAATGCGGAGATATTACTGTTTGTGCATTTACAATATTCATTGATTTTTGCCATTGAAAAACATGTTTTTCATATACCAGAAATGTTTGAAGCTACTGACTGAATGAAAGGAGCTGGCATCTCACTCTCTTTGAATCTTCTTTATCATGCTAGGATTAACAGGAAAAAGCAAAAAATTTCAGAATTGCATCTTGCAATGTGGAGATATTACTGTTTGTGCATTTACAATATTCATTGATTTTTGCCATTGAAAAACGTTTTTCATATACCAGAAATGTTTGAAGCTACTGACTGAATGAAAGGAGCTGGCATCTCACTCTCTTTGAATCTTCTTTATCATGCTAGGATTAGCAGGAAAAAGCAAAAAATTTCAGAATTGCACCTTGCAATGCGGAGATATTACTGTTTGTGCATTTACAATATTCATTGATTTTTGCCATTGAAAAACATGTTTTTCATATACCAGAAATGTTTGAAGCTACTGACTGAATGAAAGGAGCTGGCATCTCACTCTCTTTGAATCTTCTTTATCATGCTAGGATTAACAGGAAAAAGCTAAAAATTTCAGAATTGCACTGTGCAATGTGGAGATATTACTGTTTGTGCATTTACAATATTCATTGATTTTTGCCATTGAAAAACATGTTTTTCATATACCAGAAATGTTTGAAGCTACTGACTGAATGAAAGGAGCTGGCATCTCACTCTCTTTGAATCTTCTTTATCATGCTAGGATTAGCAGGAAAAAGCAAAAAATTTCAGAATTGCACCTTGCAATGTGGAGATATTACTGTTTGTGCATTTACAATATTCATTGATTTTTGCCATTGAAAAACATGTTTTTCATATACCAGAAATGTTTGAAGCTACTGACTGAATGAAAGGAGCTGGCATCTCACTCTCTTTGAATCTTCTTTATCATGCTAGGATTAACAGGAAAAAGCTAAAAATTTCAGAATTGCACCGTGCAATGTGGAGATATTACTGTTTGTGCATTTACAATATTCATTGATTTTTGCCATTGAAAAACATGTTTTTCATATACCAGAAATGTTTGAAGCTACTGACTGAATGAAAGGAGCTGGCATCTCACTCTCTTTGAATCTTCTTTATCATGCTAGGATTAACAGGAAAAAGCAAAAAATTTCAGAATTGCACCTTGCAATGTGGAGATATTACTGTTTGTGCATTTACAATATTCATTGATTTTTGCCATTGAAAAACATGTTTTTCATATACCAGAAATGTTTGAAGCTACTGACTGAATGAAAGGAGCTGGCATCTCACTCTCTTTGAATCTTCTTTATCATGCTAGGATTAACAGGAAAAAGCTAAAAATTTCAGAATTGCACCGTGCAATGTGGAGATATTACTGTTTGTGCATTTACAATATTCATTGATTTTTGCCATTGAAAAACATGTTTTTCATATACCAGAAATGTTTGAAGCTACTGACTGAATGAAAGGAGCTGGCATCTCACTCTCTTTGAATCTTCTGTATCATGCTAGGATTAGCAGGAAAAAGCAAAAAATTTCAGAATTGCACCTTGCAATGTGGAGATATTACTGTTTGTGCATTTACAATATTCATTGATTTTTGCCATTGAAAAACATGTTTTTCATATACCAGAAATGTTTGAAGCTACTGACTGAATGAAAGGAGCTGGCATCTCACTCTCTTTGAATCTTCTTTATCATGCTAGGATTAACAGGAAAAAGCTAAAAATTTCAGAATTGCACCGTGCAATGTGGAGATATTACTGTTTGTGCTTTTACAATATTCATTGATTTTTGCCATTGAAAAACATGTTTTTCATATACCAGAAATGTTTGAAGCTACTGACTGAATGAAAGGAGCTGGCATCTCACTCTCTTTGAATCTTCTTTATCATGCTAGGATTAGCAGGAAAAAGCAAAAAATTTCAGAATTGCACCTTGCAATGCGGAGATATTACTGTTTGTGCATTTACAATATTCATTGATTTTTGCCATTGAAAAACATGTTTTTCATATACCAGAAATGTTTGAAGCTACTGACTGAATGAAAGGAGCTGGCATCTCACTCTCTTTGAATCTTCTTTATCATGCTAGGATTAACAGGAAAAAGCAAAAAATTTCAGAATTGCACCTTGCAATGTGGAGATATTACTGTTTGTGCATTTACAATATTCATTGATTTTTGCCATTGAAAAACGTTTTTCATATACCAGAAATGTTTGAAGCTACTGACTGAATGAAAGGAGCTGGCATCTCACTCTCTTTGAATCTTCTTTATCATGCTAGGATTAACAGGAAAAAGCTAAAAATTTCAGAATTGCACCGTGCAATGTGGAGATATTACTGTTTGTGCATTTACAATATTCATTGATTTTTGCCATTGAAAAACATGTTTTTCATATACCAGAAATGTTTGAAGCTACTGACTGAATGAAAGGAGCTGGCATCTCACTCTCTTTGAATCTTCTTTATCATGCTAGGATTAGCAGGAAAAAGCAAAAAATTTCAGAATTGCACCTTGCAATGCGGAGATATTACTGTTTGTGCATTTACAATATTCATTGATTTTTGCCATTGAAAAACATGTTTTTCATATACCAGAAATGTTTGAAGCTACTGACTGAATGAAAGGAGCTGGCATCTCACTCTCTTTGAATCTTCTTTATCATGCTAGGATTAACAGGAAAAAGCAAAAAATTTCAGAATTGCATCTTGCAATGTGGAGATATTACTGTTTGTGCATTTACAATATTCATTGATTTTTGCCATTGAAAAACGTTTTTCATATACCAGAAATGTTTGAAGCTACTGACTGAATGAAAGGAGCTGGCATCTCACTCTCTTTGAATCTTCTTTATCATGCTAGGATTAGCAGGAAAAAGCAAAAAATTTCAGAATTGCACCTTGCAATGCGGAGATATTACTGTTTGTGCATTTACAATATTCATTGATTTTTGCCATTGAAAAACATGTTTTTCATATACCAGAAATGTTTGAAGCTACTGACTGAATGAAAGGAGCTGGCATCTCACTCTCTTTGAATCTTCTTTATCATGCTAGGATTAACAGGAAAAAGCAAAAAATTTCAGAATTGCATCTTGCAATGTGGAGATATTACTGTTTGTGCATTTACAATATTCATTGATTTTTGCCATTGAAAAACGTTTTTCATATACCAGAAATGTTTGAAGCTACTGACTGAATGAAAGGAGCTGGCATCTCACTCTCTTTGAATCTTCTTTATCATGCTAGGATTAACAGGAAAAAGCTAAAAATTTCAGAATTGCACCGTGCAATGTGGAGATATTACTGTTTGTGCATTTACAATATTCATTGATTTTTGCCATTGAAAAACATGTTTTTCATATACCAGAAATGTTTGAAGCTACTGACTGAATGAAAGGAGCTGGCATCTCACTCTCTTTGAATCTTCTTTATCATGCTAGGATTAACAGGAAAAAGCTAAAAATTTCAGAATTGCACCGTGCAATGTGGAGATATTACTGTTTGTGCATTTACAATATTCATTGATTTTTGCCATTGAAAAACATGTTTTTCATATACCAGAAATGTTTGAAGCTACTGACTGAATGAAAGGAGCTGGCATCTCACTCTCTTTGAATCTTCTTTATCATGCTAGGATTAGCAGGAAAAAGCAAAAAATTTCAGAATTGCACCTTGCAATGCGGAGATATTACTGTTTGTGCATTTACAATATTCATTGATTTTTGCCATTGAAAAACATGTTTTTCATATACCAGAAATGTTTGAAGCTACTGACTGAATGAAAGGAGCTGGCATCTCACTCTCTTTGAATCTTCTTTATCATGCTAGGATTAACAGGAAAAAGCAAAAAATTTCAGAATTGCACCTTGCAATGTGGAGATATTACTGTTTGTGCATTTACAATATTCATTGATTTTTGCCATTGAAGAACATGTTTTTCATATACCAGAAATGTTTGAAGCTACTGACTGAATGAAAGGAGCTGGCATCTCACTCTCTTTGAATCTTCTTTATCATGCTAGGATTAACAGGAAAAAGCTAAAAATTTCAGAATTGCACCGTGCAATGTGGAGATATTACTGTTTGTGCATTTACAATATTCATTGATTTTTGCCATTGAAAAACATGTTTTTCATATACCAGAAATGTTTGAAGCTACTGACTGAATGAAAGGAGCTGGCATCTCACTCTCTTTGAATCTTCTTTATCATGCTAGGATTAGCAGGAAAAAGCAAAAAATTTCAGAATTGCACCTTGCAATGTGGAGATATTGAATATTGTAAATGCACAAACAGTAATATCTCCACATTGCACGGTGCAATTCTGAAATTTTTAGCTTTTTCCTGTTAATCCTAGCATGATAAAGAAGATTCAAAGAGAGTGAGATGCCAGCTCCTTTCATTCAGTCAGTAGCTTCAAACATTTCTGGTATATGAAAAACATGTTTTTCAATGGCAAAAATCAATGAATATTGTAAATGCACAAACAGTAATATCTCCACATTGCAAGGTGCAATTCTGAATTTTTTTGCTTTTTCCTGCTAATCCTAGCATGATAAAGAAGATTCAAAGAGAGTGAGATGCCAGCTCCTTTCATTCAGTCAGTAGCTTCAAACATTTCTGGTATATGAAAAACGTTTTTCAATGGCAAAAATCAATGAATATTGTAAATGCACAAACAGTAATATCTCCACATTGCACGGTGCAATTCTGAAATTTTTAGCTTTTTCCTGTTAATCCTAGCATGATAAAGAAGATTCAAAGAGAGTGAGATGCCAGCTCCTTTCATTCAGTCAGTAGCTTCAAACATTTCTGGTATATGAAAAACATGTTTTTCAATGGCAAAAATCAATGAATATTGTAAATGCACAAACAGTAATATCTCCACATTGCAAGGTGCAATTCTGAAATTTTTTGCTTTTTCCTGCTAATCCTAGCATGATAAAGAAGATTCAAAGAGAGTGAGATGCCAGCTCCTTTCATTCAGTCAGTAGCTTCAAACATTTCTGGTATATGAAAAACATGTTTTTCAATGGCAAAAATCAATGAATATTGTAAATGCACAAACAGTAATATCTCCACATTGCACGGTGCAATTCTGAAATTTTTAGCTTTTTCCTGTTAATCCTAGCATGATAAAGAAGATTCAAAGAGAGTGAGATGCCAGCTCCTTTCATTCAGTCAGTAGCTTCAAACATTTCTGGTATATGAAAAACATGTTTTTCAATGGCAAAAATCAATGAATATTGTAAATGCACAAACAGTAATATCTCCACATTGCAAGGTGCAATTCTGAAATTTTTTGCTTTTTCCTGTTAATCCTAGCATGATAAAGAAGATTCAAAGAGAGTGAGATGCCAGCTCCTTTCATTCAGTCAGTAGCTTCAAACATTTCTGGTATATGAAAAACATGTTTTTCAATGGCAAAAATCAATGAATATTGTAAATGCACAAACAGTAATATCTCCGCATTGCAAGGTGCAATTCTGAAATTTTTTGCTTTTTCCTGCTAATCCTAGCATGATAAAGAAGATTCAAAGAGAGTGAGATGCCAGCTCCTTTCATTCAGTCAGTAGCTTCAAACATTTCTGGTATATGAAAAACATATTTTTCAATGGCAAAAATCAATGAATATTGTAAATGCACAAACAGTAATATCTCCACATTGCAAGGTGCAATTCTGAAATTTTTTGCTTTTTCCTGTTAATCCTAGCATGATAAAGAAGATTCAAAGAGAGTGAGATGCCAGCTCCTTTCATTCAGTCAGTAGCTTCAAACATTTCTGGTATATGAAAAACATGTTTTTCAATGGCAAAAATCAATGAATATTGTAAATGCACAAACAGTAATATCTCCACATTGCAAGGTGCAATTCTGAAATTTTTTGCTTTTTCCTGCTAATCCTAGCATGATAAAGAAGATTCAAAGAGAGTGAGATGCCAGCTCCTTTCATTCAGTCAGTAGCTTCAAACATTTCTGGTATATGAAAAACGTTTTTCAATGGCAAAAATCAATGAATATTGTAAATGCACAAACAGTAATATCTCCACATTGCACGGTGCAATTCTGAAATTTTTAGCTTTTTCCTGTTAATCCTAGCATGATAAAGAAGATTCAAAGAGAGTGAGATGCCAGCTCCTTTCATTCAGTCAGTAGCTTCAAACATTTCTGGTATATGAAAAACATGTTTTTCAATGGCAAAAATCAATGAATATTGTAAATGCACAAACAGTAATATCTCCACATTGCAAGGTGCAATTCTGAAATTTTTTGCTTTTTCCTGCTAATCCTAGCATGATAAAGAAGATTCAAAGAGAGTGAGATGCCAGCTCCTTTCATTCAGTCAGTAGCTTCAAACATTTCTGGTATATGAAAAACATGTTTTTCAATGGCAAAAATCAATGAATATTGTAAAAGCACAAACAGTAATATCTCCACATTGCACGGTGCAATTCTGAAATTTTTAGCTTTTTCCTGTTAATCCTAGCATGATAAAGAAGATTCAAAGAGAGTGAGATGCCAGCTCCTTTCATTCAGTCAGTAGCTTCAAACATTTCTGGTATATGAAAAACATGTTTTTCAATGGCAAAAATCAATGAATATTGTAAATGCACAAACAGTAATATCTCCACATTGCAAGGTGCAATTCTGAAATTTTTTGCTTTTTCCTGCTAATCCTAGCATGATAAAGAAGATTCAAAGAGAGTGAGATGCCAGCTCCTTTCATTCAGTCAGTAGCTTCAAACATTTCTGGTATATGAAAAACATGTTTTTCAATGGCAAAAATCAATGAATATTGTAAATGCACAAACAGTAATATCTCCACATTGCACGGTGCAATTCTGAAATTTTTAGCTTTTTCCTGTTAATCCTAGCATGATAAAGAAGATTCAAAGAGAGTGAGATGCCAGCTCCTTTCATTCAGTCAGTAGCTTCAAACATTTCTGGTATATGAAAAACGTTTTTCAATGGCAAAAATCAATGAATATTGTAAATGCACAAACAGTAATATCTCCACATTGCAAGGTGCAATTCTGAAATTTTTTGCTTTTTCCTGTTAATCCTAGCATGATAAAGAAGATTCAAAGAGAGTGAGATGCCAGCTCCTTTCATTCAGTCAGTAGCTTCAAACATTTCTGGTATATGAAAAACATGTTTTTCAATGGCAAAAATCAATGAATATTGTAAATGCACAAACAGTAATATCTCCACATTGCACGGTGCAATTCTGAAATTTTTAGCTTTTTCCTGTTAATCCTAGCATGATAAAGAAGATTCAAAGAGAGTGAGATGCCAGCTCCTTTCATTCAGTCAGTAGCTTCAAACATTTCTGGTATATGAAAAACATGTTTTTCAATGGCAAAAATCAATGAATATTGTAAATGCACAAACAGTAATATCTCCACATTGCAAGGTGCAATTCTGAAATTTTTAGCTTTTTCCTGTTAATCCTAGCATGATAAAGAAGATTCAAAGAGAGTGAGATGCCAGCTCCTTTCATTCAATCAGTAGCTTCAAACATTTCTGGTATATGAAAAACATGTTTTTCAATGGCAAAAATCAATGAATATTGTAAATGCACAAACAGTAATATCTCCGCATTGCAAGGTGCAATTCTGAAATTTTTTGCTTTTTCCTGCTAATCCTAGCATGATAAAGAAGATTCAAAGAGAGTGAGATGCCAGCTCCTTTCATTCAGTCAGTAGCTTCAAACATTTCTGGTATATGAAAAACATGTTTTTCAATGGCAAAAATCAATGAATATTGTAAATGCACAAACAGTAATATCTCCACATTGCACGGTGCAATTCTGAAATTTTTAGCTTTTTCCTACTAATCCTAGCATGATAAAGAAGATTCAAAGAGAGTGAGATGCCAGCTCCTTTCATTCAGTCAGTAGCTTCAAACATTTCTGGTATATGAAAAACATGTTTTTCAATGGCAAAAATCAATGAATATTGTAAATGCACAAACAGTAATATCTCCACATTGCAAGGTGCAATTCTGAAATTTTTTGCTTTTTCCTGCTAATCCTAGCATGATAAAGAAGATTCAAAGAGAGTGAGATGCCAGCTCCTTTCATTCAGTCAGTAGCTTCAAACATTTCTGGTATATGAAAAACATGTTTTTCAATGGCAAAAATCAATGAATATTGTAAATGCACAAACAGTAATATCTCCACATTGCACGGTGCAATTCTGAAATTTTTAGCTTTTTCCTGTTAATCCTAGCATGATAAAGAAGATTCAAAGAGAGTGAGATGCCAGCTCCTTTCATTCAGTCAGTAGCTTCAAACATTTCTGGTATATGAAAAACATGTTTTTCAATGGCAAAAATCAATGAATATTGTAAATGCACAAACAGTAATATCTCCGCATTGCAAGGTGCAATTCTGAAATTTTTTGCTTTTTCCTGCTAATCCTAGCATGATAAAGAAGATTCAAAGAGAGTGAGATGCCAGCTCCTTTCATTCAGTCAGTAGCTTCAAACATTTCTGGTATATGAAAAACGTTTTTCAATGGCAAAAATCAATGAATATTGTAAAAGCACAAACAGTAATATCTCCACATTGCACGGTGCAATTCTGAAATTTTTAGCTTTTTCCTGTTAATCCTAGCATGATAAAGAAGATTCAAAGAGAGTGAGATGCCAGCTCCTTTCATTCAGTCAGTAGCTTCAAACATTTCTGGTATATGAAAAACATGTTTTTCAATGGCAAAAATCAATGAATATTGTAAATGCACAAACAGTAATATCTCCACATTGCAAGGTGCAATTCTGAAATTTTTTGCTTTTTCCTGCTAATCCTAGCATGATAAAGAAGATTCAAAGAGATTGAGATGCCAGCTCCTTTCATTCAGTCAGTAGCTTCAAACATTTCTGGTATATGAAAAACATGTTTTTCAATGGCAAAAATCAATGAATATTGTAAATGCACAAACAGTAATATCTCCACATTGCACGGTGCAATTCTGAAATTTTTAGCTTTTTCCTGTTAATCCTAGCATGATAAAGAAGATTCAAAGAGAGTGAGATGCCAGCTCCTTTCATTCAGTCAGTAGCTTCAAACATTTCTGGTATATGAAAAACGTTTTTCAATGGCAAAAATCAATGAATATTGTAAATGCACAAACAGTAATATCTCCACATTGCAAGGTGCAATTCTGAAATTTTTTGCTTTTTCCTGTTAATCCTAGCATGATAAAGAAGATTCAAAGAGAGTGAGATGCCAGCTCCTTTCATTCAGTCAGTAGCTTCAAACATTTCTGGTATATGAAAAACATGTTTTTCAATGGCAAAAATCAATGAATATTGTAAATGCACAAACAGTAATATCTCCACATTGCACGGTGCAATTCTGAAATTTTTAGCTTTTTCCTGTTAATCCTAGCATGATAAAGAAGATTCAAAGAGAGTGAGATGCCAGCTCCTTTCATTCAGTCAGTAGCTTCAAACATTTCTGGTATATGAAAAACATGTTTTTCAATGGCAAAAATCAATGAATATTGTAAATGCACAAACAGTAATATCTCCACATTGCAAGGTGCAATTCTGAAATTTTTAGCTTTTTCCTGTTAATCCTAGCATGATAAAGAAGATTCAAAGAGAGTGAGATGCCAGCTCCTTTCATTCAGTCAGTAGCTTCAAACATTTCTGGTATATGAAAAACATGTTTTTCAATGGCAAAAATCAATGAATATTGTAAATGCACAAACAGTAATATCTCCACATTGCACGGTGCAATTCTGAAATTTTTAGCTTTTTCCTACTAATCCTAGCATGATAAAGAAGATTCAAAGAGAGTGAGATGCCAGCTCCTTTCATTCAGTCAGTAGCTTCAAACATTTCTGGTATATGAAAAACATGTTTTTCAATGGCAAAAATCAATGAATATTGTAAATGCACAAACAGTAATATCTCCACATTGCAAGGTGCAATTCTGAAATTTTTTGCTTTTTCCTGTTAATCCTAGCATGATAAAGAAGATTCAAAGAGAGTGAGATGCCAGCTCCTTTCATTCAGTCAGTAGCTTCAAACATTTCTGGTATATGAAAAACATGTTTTTCAATGGCAAAAATCAATGAATATTGTAAATGCACAAACAGTAATATCTCCACATTGCACGGTGCAATTCTGAAATTTTTAGCTTTTTCCTGTTAATCCTAGCATGATAAAGAAGATTCAAAGAGAGTGAGATGCCAGCTCCTTTCATTCAGTCAGTAGCTTCAAACATTTCTGGTATATGAAAAACATGTTTTTCAATGGCAAAAATCAATGAATATTGTAAATGCACAAACAGTAATATCTCCACATTGCAAGGTGCAATTCTGAAATTTTTAGCTTTTTCCTGTTAATCCTAGCATGATAAAGAAGATTCAAAGAGAGTGAGATGCCAGCTCCTTTCATTCAGTCAGTAGCTTCAAACATTTCTGGTATATGAAAAACATGTTTTTCAATGGCAAAAATCAATGAATATTGTAAATGCACAAACAGTAATATCTCCACATTGCAAGGTGCAATTCTGAAATTTTTTGCTTTTTCCTGCTAATCCTAGCATGATAAAGAAGATTCAAAGAGAGTGAGATGCCAGCTCCTTTCATTCAGTCAGTAGCTTCAAACATTTCTGGTATATGAAAAACATGTTTTTCAATGGCAAAAATCAATGAATATTGTAAATGCACAAACAGTAATATCTCCACATTGCACGGTGCAATTCTGAAATTTTTAGCTTTTTCCTGTTAATCCTAGCATGATAAAGAAGATTCAAAGAGAGTGAGATGCCAGCTCCTTTCATTCAGTCAGTAGCTTCAAACATTTCTGGTATATGAAAAACATGTTTTTCAATGGCAAAAATCAATGAATATTGTAAATGCACAAACAGTAATATCTCCACATTGCACGGTGCAATTCTGAAATTTTTAGCTTTTTCCTGTTAATCCTAGCATGATAAAGAAGATTCAAAGAGAGTGAGATGCCAGCTCCTTTCATTCAGTCAGTAGCTTCAAACATTTCTGGTATATGAAAAACATGTTTTTCAATGGCAAAAATCAATGAATATTGTAAATGCACAAACAGTAATATCTCCACATTGCAAGGTGCAATTCTGAAATTTTTTGCTTTTTCCTGTTATTCCTAGCATGATAAAGAAGATTCAAAGAGAGTGAGATGCCAGCTCCTTTCATTCAATCAGTAGCTTCAAACTTTTCTGGTATATGAAAAACATGTTTTTCAATGGCAAAAATCAATGAATATTGTAAATGCACAAACAGTAATATCTCCGCATTGCAAGGTGCAATTCTGAAATTTTTTGCTTTTTCCTGCTAATCCTAGCATGATAAAGAAGATTCAAATAGAGTGAGATGCCAGCTCCTTTCATTCAGTCAGTAGCTTCAAACATTTCTGGTATATGAAAAACATGTTTTTCAATGGCAAAAATCAATGAATATTGTAAATGCACAAACAGTAATATCTCCACATTGCACGGTGCAATTCTGAAATTTTTAGCTTTTTCCTACTAATCCTAGCATGATAAAGAAGATTCAAAGAGAGTGAGATGCCAGCTCCTTTCATTCAGTCAGTAGCTTCAAACATTTCTGGTATATGAAAAACATGTTTTTCAATGGCAAAAATCAATGAATATTGTAAATGCACAAACAGTAATATCTCCACATTGCAAGGTGCAATTCTGAAATTTTTTGCTTTTTCCTGCTAATCCTAGCATGATAAAGAAGATTCAAAGAGAGTGAGATGCCAGCTCCTTTCATTCAGTCAGTAGCTTCAAACATTTCTGGTATATGAAAAACATGTTTTTCAATGGCAAAAATCAATGAATATTGTAAATGCACAAACAGTAATATCTCCACATTGCACGGTGCATTTCTGAAATTTTTAGCTTTTTCCTGTTAATCCTAGCATGATAAAGAAGATTCAAAGAGAGTGAGATGCCAGCTCCTTTCATTCAGTCAGTAGCTTCAAACATTTCTGGTATATGAAAAACATGTTTTTCAATGGCAAAAATCAATGAATATTGTAAATGCACAAACAGTAATATCTCCACATTGCACGGTGCATTTCTGAAATTTTTAGCTTTTTCCTGTTAATCCTAGCATGATAAAGAAGATTCAAAGAGAGTGAGATGCCAGCTCCTTTCATTCAGTCAGTAGCTTCAAACATTTCTGGTATATGAAAAACATGTTTTTCAATGGCAAAAATCAATGAATATTGTAAATGCACAAACAGTAATATCTCCACATTGCACGGTGCAATTCTGAAATTTTTAGCTTTTTCCTGTTAATCCTAGCATGATAAAGAAGATTCAAAGAGAGTGAGATGCCAGCTCCTTTCATTCAGTCAGTAGCTTCAAACATTTCTGGTATATGAAAAACGTTTTTCAATGGCAAAAATCAATGAATATTGTAAATGCACAAACAGTAATATCTCCACATTGCAAGGTGCAATTCTGAAATTTTTTGCTTTTTCCTGTTATTCCTAGCATGATAAAGAAGATTCAAAGAGAGTGAGATGCCAGCTCCTTTCATTCAGTCAGTAGCTTCAAACATTTCTGGTATATGAAAAACATGTTTTTCAATGGCAAAAATCAATGAATATTGTAAATGCACAAACAGTAATATCTCCACATTGCAAGGTGCAATTCTGAAATTTTTTGCTTTTTCCTGCTAATCCTAGCATGATAAAGAAGATTCAAAGAGAGTGAGATGCCAGCTCCTTTCATTCAGTCAGTAGCTTCAAACATTTCTGGTATATGAAAAACGTTTTTCAATGGCAAAAATCAATGAATATTGTAAATGCACAAACAGTAATATCTCCACATTGCAAGGTGCAATTCTGAAATTTTTTGCTTTTTCCTGTTAATCCTAGCATGATAAAGAAGATTCAAAGAGAGTGAGATGCCAGCTCCTTTCATTCAGTCAGTAGCTTCAAACATTTCTGGTATATGAAAAACATGTTTTTCAATGGCAAAAATCAATGAATATTGTAAATGCACAAACAGTAATATCTCCACATTGCACGGTGCAATTCTGAAATTTTTAGCTTTTTCCTGTTAATCCTAGCATGATAAAGAAGATTCAAAGAGAGTGAGATGCCAGCTCCTTTCATTCAGTCAGTAGCTTCAAACATTTCTGGTATATGAAAAACATGTTTTTCAATGGCAAAAATCAATGAATATTGTAAATGCACAAACAGTAATATCTCCACATTGCAAGGTGCAATTCTGAAATTTTTAGCTTTTTCCTGTTAATCCTAGCATGATAAAGAAGATTCAAAGAGAGTGAGATGCCAGCTCCTTTCATTCAGTCAGTAGCTTCAAACATTTCTGGTATATGAAAAACATGTTTTTCAATGGCAAAAATCAATGAATATTGTAAATGCACAAACAGTAATATCTCCACATTGCACGGTGCAATTCTGAAATTTTTAGCTTTTTCCTACTAATCCTAGCATGATAAAGAAGATTCAAAGAGAGTGAGATGCCAGCTCCTTTCATTCAGTCAGTAGCTTCAAACATTTCTGGTATATGAAAAACATGTTTTTCAATGGCAAAAATCAATGAATATTGTAAATGCACAAACAGTAATATCTCCACATTGCAAGGTGCAATTCTGAAATTTTTTGCTTTTTCCTGTTAATCCTAGCATGATAAAGAAGATTCAAAGAGAGTGAGATGCCAGCTCCTTTCATTCAGTCAGTAGCTTCAAACATTTCTGGTATATGAAAAACATGTTTTTCAATGGCAAAAATCAATGAATATTGTAAATGCACAAACAGTAATATCTCCACATTGCACGGTGCAATTCTGAAATTTTTAGCTTTTTCCTGTTAATCCTAGCATGATAAAGAAGATTCAAAGAGAGTGAGATGCCAGCTCCTTTCATTCAGTCAGTAGCTTCAAACATTTCTGGTATATGAAAAACATGTTTTTCAATGGCAAAAATCAATGAATATTGTAAATGCACAAACAGTAATATCTCCACATTGCAAGGTGCAATTCTGAAATTTTTAGCTTTTTCCTGTTAATCCTAGCATGATAAAGAAGATTCAAAGAGAGTGAGATGCCAGCTCCTTTCATTCAGTCAGTAGCTTCAAACATTTCTGGTATATGAAAAACATGTTTTTCAATGGCAAAAATCAATGAATATTGTAAATGCACAAACAGTAATATCTCCACATTGCACGGTGCAATTCTGAAATTTTTAGCTTTTTCCTACTAATCCTAGCATGATAAAGAAGATTCAAAGAGAGTGAGATGCCAGCTCCTTTCATTCAGTCAGTAGCTTCAAACATTTCTGGTATATGAAAAACATGTTTTTCAATGGCAAAAATCAATGAATATTGTAAATGCACAAACAGTAATATCTCCACATTGCAAGGTGCAATTCTGAAATTTTTTGCTTTTTCCTGCTAATCCTAGCATGATAAAGAAGATTCAAAGAGAGTGAGATGCCAGCTCCTTTCATTCAGTCAGTAGCTTCAAACATTTCTGGTATATGAAAAACATGTTTTTCAATGGCAAAAATCAATGAATATTGTAAATGCACAAACAGTAATATCTCCACATTGCACGGTGCAATTCTGAAATTTTTAGCTTTTTCCTGTTAATCCTAGCATGATAAAGAAGATTCAAAGAGAGTGAGATGCCAGCTCCTTTCATTCAGTCAGTAGCTTCAAACATTTCTGGTATATGAAAAACATGTTTTTCAATGGCAAAAATCAATGAATATTGTAAATGCACAAACAGTAATATCTCCACATTGCACGGTGCAATTCTGAAATTTTTAGCTTTTTCCTGTTAATCCTAGCATGATAAAGAAGATTCAAAGAGAGTGAGATGCCAGCTCCTTTCATTCAGTCAGTAGCTTCAAACATTTCTGGTATATGAAAAACATGTTTTTCAATGGCAAAAATCAATGAATATTGTAAATGCACAAACAGTAATATCTCCACATTGCAAGGTGCAATTCTGAAATTTTTTGCTTTTTCCTGTTATTCCTAGCATGATAAAGAAGATTCAAAGAGAGTGAGATGCCAGCTCCTTTCATTCAATCAGTAGCTTCAAACATTTCTGGTATATGAAAAACATGTTTTTCAATGGCAAAAATCAATGAATATTGTAAATGCACAAACAGTAATATCTCCGCATTGCAAGGTGCAATTCTGAAATTTTTTGCTTTTTCCTGCTAATCCTAGCATGATAAAGAAGATTCAAATAGAGTGAGATGCCAGCTCCTTTCATTCAGTCAGTAGCTTCAAACATTTCTGGTATATGAAAAACATGTTTTTCAATGGCAAAAATCAATGAATATTGTAAATGCACAAACAGTAATATCTCCACATTGCACGGTGCAATTCTGAAATTTTTAGCTTTTTCCTACTAATCCTAGCATGATAAAGAAGATTCAAAGAGAGTGAGATGCCAGCTCCTTTCATTCAGTCAGTAGCTTCAAACATTTCTGGTATATGAAAAACATGTTTTTCAATGGCAAAAATCAATGAATATTGTAAATGCACAAACAGTAATATCTCCACATTGCAAGGTGCAATTCTGAAATTTTTTGCTTTTTCCTGCTAATCCTAGCATGATAAAGAAGATTCAAAGAGAGTGAGATGCCAGCTCCTTTCATTCAGTCAGTAGCTTCAAACATTTCTGGTATATGAAAAACATGTTTTTCAATGGCAAAAATCAATGAATATTGTAAATGCACAAACAGTAATATCTCCACATTGCACGGTGCATTTCTGAAATTTTTAGCTTTTTCCTGTTAATCCTAGCATGATAAAGAAGATTCAAAGAGAGTGAGATGCCAGCTCCTTTCATTCAGTCAGTAGCTTCAAACATTTCTGGTATATGAAAAACATGTTTTTCAATGGCAAAAATCAATGAATATTGTAAATGCACAAACAGTAATATCTCCACATTGCACGGTGCATTTCTGAAATTTTTAGCTTTTTCCTGTTAATCCTAGCATGATAAAGAAGATTCAAAGAGAGTGAGATGCCAGCTCCTTTCATTCAGTCAGTAGCTTCAAACATTTCTGGTATATGAAAAACATGTTTTTCAATGGCAAAAATCAATGAATATTGTAAATGCACAAACAGTAATATCTCCACATTGCACGGTGCAATTCTGAAATTTTTAGCTTTTTCCTGTTAATCCTAGCATGATAAAGAAGATTCAAAGAGAGTGAGATGCCAGCTCCTTTCATTCAGTCAGTAGCTTCAAACATTTCTGGTATATGAAAAACGTTTTTCAATGGCAAAAATCAATGAATATTGTAAATGCACAAACAGTAATATCTCCACATTGCAAGGTGCAATTCTGAAATTTTTTGCTTTTTCCTGTTATTCCTAGCATGATAAAGAAGATTCAAAGAGAGTGAGATGCCAGCTCCTTTCATTCAGTCAGTAGCTTCAAACATTTCTGGTATATGAAAAACATGTTTTTCAATGGCAAAAATCAATGAATATTGTAAATGCACAAACAGTAATATCTCCACATTGCAAGGTGCAATTCTGAAATTTTTTGCTTTTTCCTGCTAATCCTAGCATGATAAAGAAGATTCAAAGAGAGTGAGATGCCAGCTCCTTTCATTCAGTCAGTAGCTTCAAACATTTCTGGTATATGAAAAACGTTTTTCAATGGCAAAAATCAATGAATATTGTAAATGCACAAACAGTAATATCTCCACATTGCACGGTGCAATTCTAAGCTACTGACTGAATGAAAGGAGCTGGCATCTCACTCTCTTTGAATCTTCTTTATCATGCTAAGAGGAGCAGGAAAAAGCAAAAAATTTCAGAATTGCACCTTGCAATGCGGAGAAATTACTGTTTGTGCATTTACAATATTCATTGATTTTTGCCATTGAAAAACATCATGTTATTCATATACCAGAAATGTTTGAAGCTACTGACTGAATGAAAGGAGCTGGCATCTCACTCTCTTTGAATCTTCTTTATCATGCTAAGAGGAGCAGGAAAAAGCAAAAAATTTCAGAATTGCACCTTGCAATGTGGAGAAATTACTGTTTGTGCATTTACAATATTCATTGATTTTTGCCATTGAAAAACATCATGTTATTCATATACCAGAAATGTTTGAAGCTACTGACTGAATGAAAGGAGCTGGCATCTCACTCTCTTTGAATCTTCTTTATCATGCTAAGAGGAGCAGGAAAATGCAAAAAATTTCAGAATTGCACCTTGCAATGTGGAGAAATTACTGTTTGTGCATTTACAATATTCATTGATTTTTACCATTGAAAAACGTCCAGAAATGATTGAAGCTACTGACTGAATGTAAGTAGCTGGCATCTCACTCTCTTTGAATCTTCTTTATCATGCTAAGAGGAGCAGGAAAAAGCAAAAAATTTCAGACTTGCACCTTGCAATGCGGAGAAATTACTGTTTGTGCATTTACAATATTCATTGATTTTTGCCATTGAAAAACATCATGTTATTCATATACCAGAAATGTTTGAAGCTACTGACTGAATGAAAGGAGCTGGCATCTCACTCTCTTTGAATCTTCTTTATCATGCTAAGAGGAGCAGGAAAAAGCAAAAAATTTCAGAATTGCACCTTGCAATGTGGAGAAATTACTGATTGTGCATTTACAATATTCATTGATTTTTACCATTGAAAAACGTCCAGAAATGATTGAAGCTACTGACTGAATGAAAGTAGCTGGCATCTCACTCTCTTTGAATCTTCTTTATCATGCTAAGAGGAGCAGGAAAAGCAAAAAATTTCAGACTTGCACCTTGCAATGCGGAGAAATTACTGTTTGTGCATTTACAATATTCATTGATTTTTGCCATTGAAAAACATCATGTTATTCATATACCAGAAATGTTTGAAGCTACTGACTGAATCAAAGGAGCTGGCATCTCACTCTCTTTGAATCTTCTTTATCATGCTAAGAGGAGCAGGAAAAAGCAAAAAATTTCAGAATTGCACCTTGCAATGCGGAGAAATTACTGTTTGTGCATTTACAATATTCATTGATTTTTGCCATTGAAAAACGTCCAGAAATGATTGAAGCTACTGACTGAATGAAAGGAGCTGGCATCTCACTCTCTTTGAATCTTCTTTATCATGCTAAGAGGAGCAGGAAAAAGCAAAAAATTTCAGAATTGCACCTTGCAATGCGGAGAAATTACTGTTTGTGCATTTACAATATTCATTGATTTTTGCCATTGAAAAACGTCCAGAAATGATTGAAGCTACTGACTGAATGAAAGGAGCTGGCATCTCACTCTCTTTGAATCTTCTTTATCATGCTAAGAGGAGCAGGAAAAAGCAAAAAATTTCAGAATTGCACCTTGCAATGCGGAGAAATTACTGTTTGTGCATTTACAATATTCATTGATTTTTGCCATTGAAAAACATGTTATTCATATACCAGAAATGTTTGAAGCTACTGACTGAATGAAAGGAGCTGGCACCTCACTCTCTTTGAATCTTCTTTATCATGCTAAGAGGAGCGGGAAAAAGCAAAAAATTTCAGAATTGCACCTTGCAATGCGGAGAAATTACTGTTTGTGCATTTACAATATTCATTGATTTTTGCCATTGAAAAACGTCCAGAAATGATTGAAGGTACTGACTGAATGAAAGGAGCTGGCATCTCACTCTCTTTGAATCTTCTTTATCATGCTAAGAGGAGCAGGAAAAAGCAAAAAATTTCAGAATTGCACCTTGCAATGCGGAGAAATTACTGTTTGTGCATTTACAATATTCATTGATTTTTGCCATTGAAAAACGTCCAGAAATGATTGAAGATACTGACTGAAAGGAGCTGGCATCTCACTCTCTTTGAATCTTCTTTATCATGCTAAGAGGAGCAGGAAAAAGCAAAAAATTTCAGAATTGCACCTTGCAATGCGGAGAAATTACTGTTTGTGCATTTACAATATTCATTGATTTTTGCCATTGAAAAACATCATGTTATTCATATACCAGAAATGATTGAAGCTACTGACTGAATGAAAGGAGCTGGCATCTCACTCTCTTTGAATCTTCTTTATCATGCTAAGAGGAGCAGGAAAAAGCAAAAAATTTCAGAATTGCACCTTGCAATGCGGAGAAATTACAGTTTGTGCATTTACAATATTCATTGATTTTTGCCATTGAAAAACATCCAGAAATGATTGAAGCTACTGACTGAATGAAAGGAGCTGGCATCTCACTCTCTTTGAATCTTCTTTATCATGCTAAGAGGAGCAGGAAAAAGCAAAAAATTTCAGAATTGCACCTTGCAATACGGAGAAATTACTGTTTGTGCATTTACAATATTCATTGATTTTTGCCATTGAAAAACATCATGTTATTCATATACCAGAAATGTTTGAAGCTACTGACTGAATGAAAGGAGCTGGCATCTCACTCTCTTTGAATCTTCTTTATCATGCTAAGAGGAGCAGGAAAAAGCAAAAAATTTCAGAATTGCACCTTGCAATGTGGAGAAATTACTGTTTGTGCATTTACAATATTCATTGATTTTTACCATTGAAAAACGTCCAGAAATGATTGAAGCTACTGACTGAATGAAAGTAGCTGGCATCTCACTCTCTTTGAATCTTCTTTATCATGCTAAGAGGAGCAGGAAAAAGCAAAAAATTTCAGACTTGCACCTTGCAATGCGGAGAAATTACTGTTTGTGCATTTACAATATTCATTGATTTTTGCCATTGAAAAACATCATGTTATTCATATACCAGAAATGTTTGAAGCTACTGACTGAATGAAAGGAGCTGGCATCTCACTCTCTTTGAATCTTCTTTATCATGCTAAGAGGAGCAGGAAAAAGCAAAAAATTTCAGAATTGCACCTTGCAATGCGGAGAAATTACTGTTTGTGCATTTACAATATTCATTGATTTTTGCCATTGAAAAACATCATGTTATTCATATACCAGAAATGTTTGAAGCTACTGACTGAATGAAAGGAGCTGGCATCTCACTCTCTTTGAATCTTCTTTATCATGCTAAGAGGAGCAGGAAAAAGCAAAAAATTTCAGAATTGCACCTTGCAATGTGGAGAAATTACTGTTTGTGCATTTACAATATTCATTGATTTTTACCATTGAAAAACGTCCAGAAATGATTGAAGCTACTGACTGAATGAAAGTAGCTGGCATCTCACTCTCTTTGAATCTTCTTTATCATGCTAAGAGGAGCAGGAAAAAGCAAAAAATTTCAGACTTGCACCTTGCAATGCGGAGAAATTACTGTTTGTGCATTTACAATATTCATTGATTTTTGCCATTGAAAAACATCATGTTATTCATATACCAGAAATGTTTGAAGCTACTGACTGAATGAAAGGAGCTGGCATCTCACTCTCTTTGAATCTTCTTTATCATGCTAAGAGGAGCAGGAAAAAGCAAAAAATTTCAGAATTGCACCTTGCAATGCGGAGAAATTACTGTTTGTGCATTTACAATATTCATTGATTTTTGCCATTGAAAAACGTCCAGAAATGATTGAAGCTACTGACTGAATGAAAGGAGCTGGCATCTCACTCTCTTTGAATCTTGTTTATCATGCTAAGAGGAGCAGGAAAAAGCAAAAAATTTCAGAATTGCACCTTGCAATGCGGAGAAATTACTGTTTGTGCATTTACAATATTCATTGATTTTTGCCATTGAAAAACGTCCAGAAATGATTGAAGATACTGACTGAATGAAAGGAGCTGGCATCTCACTCTCTTTGAATCTTCTTTATCATGCTAAGAGGAGCAGGAAAAAGCAAAAAATTTCAGAATTGCACCTTGCAATGCGGAGAAATTACTGTTTGTGCATTTACAATATTCATTGATTTTTGCCATTGAAAAACATCATGTTATTCATATACCAGAAATGATTGAAGCTACTGACTGAATGAAAGGAGCTGGCATCTCACTCTCTTTGAATCTTCTTTATCATGCTAAGAGGAGCAGGAAAAAGTAAAAAATTTCAGAATTGCACCTTGCAATGCGGAGAAATTACTGTTTGTGCATTTATAATATTCAATGATTTTTGCCATTGAAAAACGTCCAGAAATGATTGAAGCTACTGACTGAACGAAAGGAGCTGGCATCTCACTCTCTTTGAATCTTCTTTATCATGCTAAGAGGAGCAGGAAAAAGCAAAAAATTTCAGAATTGCACCTTGCAATGCGGAGAAATTACTGTTTGTGCATTTACAATATTCATTGATTTTTGCCATTGAAAAACGTCCAGAAATGATTGAAGCTACTGACTGAATGAAAGGAGCTGGCATCTCACTCTCTTTGAATCTTCTTTATCATGCTAAGAGGAGCAGGAAAAAGCAAAAAATTTCAGAATTGCACCTTGCAATGCGGAGAAATTACTGTTTGTGCATTTACAATATTCATTGATTTTTGCCATTGAAAAACATCATGTTATTCATATACCAGAAATGTTTGAAGCTACTGACTGAATGAAAGGAGCTGACATCTCACTCTCTTTGAATCTTCTTTATCATGCTAAGAGGAGCAGGAAAAAGCAAAAAATTTCAGAATTGCACCTTGCAATGCGGAGAAATTACTGTTTGTGCATTTACAATATTCATTGATTTTTGCCATTGATAAACGTCCAGAAATGATTGAAGCTACTGACTGAATGAAAGGAGCTGGCATCTCACTCTCTTTGAATCTTCTTTATCATGCTAAGAGGAGCAGGAAAAAGCAAAAAATTTCAGAATTGCACCTTGCAATGCGGAGAAATTACTGTTTGTGCATTTACAATATTCATTGATTTTTGCCATTGAAAAACATCATGTTATTCATATACCAGAAATGTTTGAAGCTACTGACTGAATGAAAGGAGCTGGCATCTCACTCTCTTTGAATCTTCTTTATCATGCTAAGAGGAGCAGGAAAAAGCAAAAAATTTCAGAATTGCACCTTGCAATGTGGAGAAATTACTGTTTGTGCATTTACAATATTCATTGATTTTTGCCATTGAAAAACATGTTTTTCATATACCAGAAATGTTTGAAGCTACTGACTGAATGAAAGGAGCTGGCATCTCACTCTCTTTGAATCTTCTTTATCATGCTAGGATTAACAGGAAAAAGCAAAAAATTTCAGAATTGCATCTTGCAATGTGGAGATATTACTGTTTGTGCATTTACAATATTCATTGATTTTTGCCATTGAAAAACGTTTTTCATATACCAGAAATGTTTGAAGCTACTGACTGAATGAAAGGAGCTGGCATCTCACTCTCTTTGAATCTTCTTTATCATGCTAGGATTAACAGGAAAAAGCTAAAAATTTCAGAATTGCACCGTGCAATGTGGAGATATTACTGTTTGTGCATTTACAATATTCATTGATTTTTGCCATTGAAAAACATGTTTTTCATATACCAGAAATGTTTGAAGCTACTGACTGAATGAAAGGAGCTGGCATCTCACTCTCTTTGAATCTTCTTTATCATGCTAGGATTAGCAGGAAAAAGCAAAAAATTTCAGAATTGCACCTTGCAATGCGGAGATATTACTGTTTGTGCATTTACAATATTCATTGATTTTTGCCATTGAAAAACATGTTTTTCATATACCAGAAATGTTTGAAGCTACTGACTGAATGAAAGGAGCTGGCATCTCACTCTCTTTGAATCTTCTTTATCATGCTAGGATTAACAGGAAAAAGCAAAAAATTTCAGAATTGCATCTTGCAATGTGGAGATATTACTGTTTGTGCATTTACAATATTCATTGATTTTTGCCATTGAAAAACGTTTTTCATATACCAGAAATGTTTGAAGCTACTGACTAAATGAAAGGAGCTGGCATCTCACTCTCTTTGAATCTTCTTTATCATGCTAGGATTAACAGGAAAAAGCTAAAAATTTCAGAATTGCACCGTGCAATGTGGAGATATTACTGTTTGTGCATTTACAATATTCATTGATTTTTGCCATTGAAAAACATGTTTTTCATATACCAGAAATGTTTGAAGCTACTGACTGAATGAAAGGAGCTGGCATCTCACTCTCTTTGAATCTTCTTTATCATGCTAGGATTAACAGGAAAAAGCTAAAAATTTCAGAATTGCACCGTGCAATGTGGAGATATTACTGTTTGTGCATTTACAATATTCATTGATTTTTGCCATTGAAAAACATGTTTTTCATATACCAGAAATGTTTGAAGCTACTGACTGAATGAAAGGAGCTGGCATCTCACTCTCTTTGAATCTTCTTTATCATGCTAGGATTAGCAGGAAAAAGCAAAAAATTTCAGAATTGCACCTTGCAATGCGGAGATATTACTGTTTGTGCATTTACAATATTCATTGATTTTTGCCATTGAAAAACATGTTTTTCATATACCAGAAATGTTTGAAGCTACTGACTGAATGAAAGGAGCTGGCATCTCACTCTCTTTGAATCTTCTTTATCATGCTAGGATTAACAGGAAAAAGCAAAAAATTTCAGAATTGCACCTTGCAATGTGGAGATATTACTGTTTGTGCATTTACAATATTCATTGATTTTTGCCATTGAAGAACATGTTTTTCATATACCAGAAATGTTTGAAGCTACTGACTGAATGAAAGGAGCTGGCATCTCACTCTCTTTGAATCTTCTTTATCATGCTAGGATTAACAGGAAAAAGCTAAAAATTTCAGAATTGCACCGTGCAATGTGGAGATATTACTGTTTGTGCATTTACAATATTCATTGATTTTTGCCATTGAAAAACATGTTTTTCATATACCAGAAATGTTTGAAGCTACTGACTGAATGAAAGGAGCTGGCATCTCACTCTCTTTGAATCTTCTTTATCATGCTAGGATTAGCAGGAAAAAGCAAAAAATTTCAGAATTGCACCTTGCAATGTGGAGATATTGAATATTGTAAATGCACAAACAGTAATATCTCCACATTGCACGGTGCAATTCTGAAATTTTTAGCTTTTTCCTGTTAATCCTAGCATGATAAAGAAGATTCAAAGAGAGTGAGATGCCAGCTCCTTTCATTCAGTCAGTAGCTTCAAACATTTCTGGTATATGAAAAACATGTTTTTCAATGGCAAAAATCAATGAATATTGTAAATGCACAAACAGTAATATCTCCACATTGCAAGGTGCAATTCTGAATTTTTTTGCTTTTTCCTGCTAATCCTAGCATGATAAAGAAGATTCAAAGAGAGTGAGATGCCAGCTCCTTTCATTCAGTCAGTAGCTTCAAACATTTCTGGTATATGAAAAACGTTTTTCAATGGCAAAAATCAATGAATATTGTAAATGCACAAACAGTAATATCTCCACATTGCACGGTGCAATTCTGAAATTTTTAGCTTTTTCCTGTTAATCCTAGCATGATAAAGAAGATTCAAAGAGAGTGAGATGCCAGCTCCTTTCATTCAGTCAGTAGCTTCAAACATTTCTGGTATATGAAAAACATGTTTTTCAATGGCAAAAATCAATGAATATTGTAAATGCACAAACAGTAATATCTCCACATTGCAAGGTGCAATTCTGAAATTTTTTGCTTTTTCCTGCTAATCCTAGCATGATAAAGAAGATTCAAAGAGAGTGAGATGCCAGCTCCTTTCATTCAGTCAGTAGCTTCAAACATTTCTGGTATATGAAAAACATGTTTTTCAATGGCAAAAATCAATGAATATTGTAAATGCACAAACAGTAATATCTCCACATTGCACGGTGCAATTCTGAAATTTTTAGCTTTTTCCTGTTAATCCTAGCATGATAAAGAAGATTCAAAGAGAGTGAGATGCCAAGCTCCTTTCATTCAGTCAGTAGCTTCAAACATTTCTGGTATATGAAAAACATGTTTTTCAATGGCAAAAATCAATGAATATTGTAAATGCACAAAGAGTAATATCTCCACATTGCAAGGTGCAATTCTGAAATTTTTTGCTTTTTCCTGTTAATCCTAGCATGATAAAGAAGATTCAAAGAGAGTGAGATGCCAGCTCCTTTCATTCAGTCAGTAGCTTCAAACATTTCTGGTATATGAAAAACATGTTTTTCAATGGCAAAAATCAATGAATATTGTAAATGCACAAACAGTAATATCTCCGCATTGCAAGGTGCAATTCTGAAATTTTTTGCTTTTTCCTGCTAATCCTAGCATGATAAAGAAGATTCAAAGAGAGTGAGATGCCAGCTCCTTTCATTCAGTCAGTAGCTTCAAACATTTCTGGTATATGAAAAACATATTTTTCAATGGCAAAAATCAATGAATATTGTAAATGCACAAACAGTAATATCTCCACATTGCAAGGTGCAATTCTGAAATTTTTTGCTTTTTCCTGTTAATCCTAGCATGATAAAGAAGATTCAAAGAGAGTGAGATGCCAGCTCCTTTCATTCAGTCAGTAGCTTCAAACATTTCTGGTATATGAAAAACATGTTTTTCAATGGCAAAAATCAATGAATATTGTAAATGCACAAACAGTAATATCTCCACATTGCAAGGTGCAATTCTGAAATTTTTTGCTTTTTCCTGCTAATCCTAGCATGATAAAGAAGATTCAAAGAGAGTGAGATGCCAGCTCCTTTCATTCAGTCAGTAGCTTCAAACATTTCTGGTATATGAAAAACGTTTTTCAATGGCAAAAATCAATGAATATTGTAAATGCACAAACAGTAATATCTCCACATTGCACGGTGCAATTCTGAAATTTTTAGCTTTTTCCTGTTAATCCTAGCATGATAAAGAAGATTCAAAGAGAGTGAGATGCCAGCTCCTTTCATTCAGTCAGTAGCTTCAAACATTTCTGGTATATGAAAAACATGTTTTTCAATGGCAAAAATCAATGAATATTGTAAATGCACAAACAGTAATATCTCCACATTGCAAGGTGCAATTCTGAAATTTTTTGCTTTTTCCTGCTAATCCTTGCATGATAAAGAAGATTCAAAGAGAGTGAGATGCCAGCTCCTTTCATTCAGTCAGTAGCTTCAAACATTTCTGGTATATGAAAAACATGTTTTTCAATGGCAAAAATCAATGAATATTGTAAATGCACAAACAGTAATATCTCCACATTGCACGGTGCAATTCTGAAATTTTTAGCTTTTTCCTGTTAATCCTAGCATGATAAAGAAGATTCAAAGAGAGTGAGATGCCAGCTCCTTTCATTCAGTCAGTAGCTTCAAACATTTCTGGTATATGAAAAACGTTTTTCAATGGCAAAAATCAATGAATATTGTAAATGCACAAACAGTAATATCTCCACATTGCAAGGTGCAATTCTGAAATTTTTTGCTTTTTCCTGTTAATCCTAGCATGATAAAGAAGATTCAAAGAGAGTGAGATGCCAGCTCCTTTCATTCAGTCAGTAGCTTCAAACATTTCTGGTATATGAAAAACATGTTTTTCAATGGCAAAAATCAATGAATATTGTAAATGCACAAACAGTAATATCTCCGCATTGCAAGGTGCAATTCTGAAATTTTTTGCTTTTTCCTGCTAATCCTAGCATGATAAAGAAGATTCAAAGAGAGTGAGATGCCAGCTCCTTTCATTCAGTCAGTAGCTTCAAACATTTCTGGTATATGAAAAACATGTTTTTCAATGGCAAAAATCAATGAATATTGTAAAAGCACAAACAGTAATATCTCCACATTGCACGGTGCAATTCTGAAATTTTTAGCTTTTTCCTGTTAATCCTAGCATGATAAAGAAGATTCAAAGAGAGTGAGATGCCAGCTCCTTTCATTCAGTCAGTAGCTTCAAACATTTCTGGTATATGAAAAACATGTTTTTCAATGGCAAAAATCAATGAATATTGTAAATGCACAAACAGTAATATCTCCACATTGCAAGGTGCAATTCTGAAATTTTTTGCTTTTTCCTGCTAATCCTAGCATGATAAAGAAGATTCAAAGAGAGTGAGATGCCAGCTCCTTTCATTCAGTCAGTAGCTTCAAACATTTCTGGTATATGAAAAACATGTTTTTCAATGGCAAAAATCAATGAATATTGTAAATGCACAAACAGTAATATCTCCACATTGCACGGTGCAATTCTGAAATTTTTAGCTTTTTCCTGTTAATCCTAGCATGATAAAGAAGATTCAAAGAGAGTGAGATGCCAGCTCCTTTCATTCAGTCAGTAGCTTCAAACATTTCTGGTATATGAAAAACGTTTTTCAATGGCAAAAATCAATGAATATTGTAAATGCACAAACAGTAATATCTCCACATTGCAAGGTGCAATTCTGAAATTTTTTGCTTTTTCCTGTTAATCCTAGCATGATAAAGAAGATTCAAAGAGAGTGAGATGCCAGCTCCTTTCATTCAGTCAGTAGCTTCAAACATTTCTGGTATATGAAAAACATGTTTTTCAATGGCAAAAATCAATGAATATTGTAAATGCACAAACAGTAATATCTCCACATTGCACGGTGCAATTCTGAAATTTTTAGCTTTTTCCTGTTAATCCTAGCATGATAAAGAAGATTCAAAGAGAGTGAGATGCCAGCTCCTTTCATTCAGTCAGTAGCTTCAAACATTTCTGGTATATGAAAAACATGTTTTTCAATGGCAAAAATCAATGAATATTGTAAATGCACAAACAGTAATATCTCCACATTGCAAGGTGCAATTCTGAAATTTTTAGCTTTTTCCTGTTAATCCTAGCATGATAAAGAAGATTCAAAGAGAGTGAGATGCCAGCTCCTTTCATTCAATCAGTAGCTTCAAACATTTCTGGTATATGAAAAACATGTTTTTCAATGGCAAAAATCAATGAATATTGTAAATGCACAAACAGTAATATCTCCGCATTGCAAGGTGCAATTCTGATATTTTTTGCTTTTTCCTGCTAATCCTAGCATGATAAAGAAGATTCAAAGAGAGTGAGATGCCAGCTCCTTTCATTCAGTCAGTAGCTTCAAACATTTCTGGTATATGAAAAACATGTTTTTCAATGGCAAAAATCAATGAATATTGTAAATGCACAAACAGTAATATCTCCACATTGCACGGTGCAATTCTGAAATTTTTAGCTTTTTCCTACTAATCCTAGCATGATAAAGAAGATTCAAAGAGAGTGAGATGCCAGCTCCTTTCATTCAGTCAGTAGCTTCAAACATTTCTGGTATATGAAAAACATGTTTTTCAATGGCAAAAATCAATGAATATTGTAAATGCACAAACAGTAATATCTCCACATTGCAAGGTGCAATTCTGAAATTTTTTGCTTTTTCCTGCTAATCCTAGCATGATAAAGAAGATTCAAAGAGAGTGAGATGCCAGCTCCTTTCATTCAGTCAGTAGCTTCAAACATTTCTGGTATATGAAAAACATGTTTTTCAATGGCAAAAATCAATGAATATTGTAAATGCACAAACAGTAATATCTCCACATTGCACGGTGCAATTCTGAAATTTTTAGCTTTTTCCTGTTAATCCTAGCATGATAAAGAAGATTCAAAGAGAGTGAGATGCCAGCTCCTTTCATTCAGTCAGTAGCTTCAAACATTTCTGGTATATGAAAAACATGTTTTTCAATGGCAAAAATCAATGAATATTGTAAATGCACAAACAGTAATATCTCCACATTGCAAGGTGCAATTCTGAAATTTTTTGCTTTTTCCTGCTAATCCTAGCATGATAAAGAAGATTCAAAGAGAGTGAGATGCCAGCTCCTTTCATTCAGTCAGTAGCTTCAAACATTTCTGGTATATGAAAAACATGTTTTTCAATGGCAAAAATCAATGAATATTGTAAATGCACAAACAGTAATATCTCCACATTGCACGGTGCAATTCTGAAATTTTTAGCTTTTTCCTGTTAATCCTAGCATGATAAAGAAGATTCAAAGAGAGTGAGATGCCAGCTCCTTTCATTCAGTCAGTAGCTTCAAACATTTCTGGTATATGAAAAACGTTTTTCAATGGCAAAAATCAATGAATATTGTAAATGCACAAACAGTAATATCTCCACATTGCAAGGTGCAATTCTGAAATTTTTTGCTTTTTCCTGTTAATCCTAGCATGATAAAGAAGATTCAAAGAGAGTGAGATGCCAGCTCCTTTCATTCAGTCAGTAGCTTCAAACATTTCTGGTATATGAAAAACATGTTTTTCAATGGCAAAAATCAATGAATATTGTAAATGCACAAACAGTAATATCTCCACATTGCACGGTGCAATTCTGAAATTTTTAGCTTTTTCCTGTTAATTCTAGCATGATAAAGAAGATTCAAAGAGAGTGAGATGCCAGCTCCTTTCATTCAGTCAGTAGCTTCAAACATTTCTGGTATATGAAAAACATGTTTTTCAATGGCAAAAATCAATGAATATTGTAAATGCACAAACAGTAATATCTCCACATTGCAAGGTGCAATTCTGAAATTTTTAGCTTTTTCCTGTTAATCCTAGCATGATAAAGAAGATTCAAAGAGAGTGAGATGCCAGCTCCTTTCATTCAGTCAGTAGCTTCAAACATTTCTGGTATATGAAAAACATGTTTTTCAATGGCAAAAATCAATGAATATTGTAAATGCACAAACAGTAATATCTCCACATTGCACGGTGCAATTCTGAAATTTTTAGCTTTTTCCTACTAATCCTAGCATGATAAAGAAGATTCAAAGAGAGTGAGATGCCAGCTCCTTTCATTCAGTCAGTAGCTTCAAACATTTCTGGTATATGAAAAACATGTTTTTCAATGGCAAAAATCAATGAATATTGTAAATGCACAAACAGTAATATCTCCACATTGCAAGGTGCAATTCTGAAATTTTTTGCTTTTTCCTGTTAATCCTAGCATGATAAAGAAGATTCAAAGAGAGTGAGATGCCAGCTCCTTTCATTCAGTCAGTAGCTTCAAACATTTCTGGTATATGAAAAACATGTTTTTCAATGGCAAAAATCAATGAATATTGTAAATGCACAAACAGTAATATCTCCACATTGCACGGTGCAATTCTGAAATTTTTAGCTTTTTCCTGTTAATCCTAGCATGATAAAGAAGATTCAAAGAGAGTGAGATGCCAGCTCCTTTCATTCAGTCAGTAGCTTCAAACATTTCTGGTATATGAAAAACATGTTTTTCAATGGCAAAAATCAATGAATATTGTAAATGCACAAACAGTAATATCTCCACATTGCACGGTGCATTTCTGAAATTTTTAGCTTTTTCCTGTTAATCCTAGCATGATAAAGAAGATTCAAAGAGAGTGAGATGCCAGCTCCTTTCATTCAGTCAGTAGCTTCAAACATTTCTGGTATATGAAAAACATGTTTTTCAATGGCAAAAATCAATGAATATTGTAAATGCACAAACAGTAATATCTCCACATTGCACGGTGCATTTCTGAAATTTTTAGCTTTTTCCTGTTAATCCTAGCATGATAAAGAAGATTCAAAGAGAGTGAGATGCCAGCTCCTTTCATTCAGTCAGTAGCTTCAAACATTTCTGGTATATGAAAAACATGTTTTTCAATGGCAAAAATCAATGAATATTGTAAATGCACAAACAGTAATATCTCCACATTGCACGGTGCAATTCTGAAATTTTTAGCTTTTTCCTGTTAATCCTAGCATGATAAAGAAGATTCAAAGAGAGTGAGATGCCAGCTCCTTTCATTCAGTCAGTAGCTTCAAACATTTCTGGTATATGAAAAACGTTTTTCAATGGCAAAAATCAATGAATATTGTAAATGCACAAACAGTAATATCTCCACATTGCAAGGTGCAATTCTGAAATTTTTTGCTTTTTCCTGTTATTCCTAGCATGATAAAGAAGATTCAAAGAGAGTGAGATGCCAGCTCCTTTCATTCAGTCAGTAGCTTCAAACATTTCTGGTATATGAAAAACATGTTTTTCAATGGCAAAAATCAATGAATATTGTAAATGCACAAACAGTAATATCTCCACATTGCAAGGTGCAATTCTGAAATTTTTTGCTTTTTCCTGCTAATCCTAGCATGATAAAGAAGATTCAAAGAGAGTGAGATGCCAGCTCCTTTCATTCAGTCAGTAGCTTCAAACATTTCTGGTATATGAAAAACGTTTTTCAATGGCAAAAATCAATGAATATTGTAAATGCACAAACAGTAATATCTCCACATTGCACGGTGCAATTCTAAGCTACTGACTGAATGAAAGGAGCTGGCATCTCACTCTCTTTGAATCTTCTTTATCATGCTAAGAGGAGCAGGAAAAAGCAAAAAATTTCAGAATTGCACCTTGCAATGCGGAGAAATTACTGTTTGTGCATTTACAATATTCATTGATTTTTGCCATTGAAAAACATCATGTTATTCATATACCAGAAATGTTTGAAGCTACTGACTGAATGAAAGGAGCTGGCATCTCACTCTCTTTGAATCTTCTTTATCATGCTAAGAGGAGCAGGAAAAAGCAAAAAATTTCAGAATTGCACCTTGCAATGTGGAGAAATTACTGTTTGTGCATTTACAATATTCATTGATTTTTGCCATTGAAAAACATCATGTTATTCATATACCAGAAATGTTTGAAGCTACTGACTGAATGAAAGGAGCTGGCATCTCACTCTCTTTGAATCTTCTTTATCATGCTAAGAGGAGCAGGAAAATGCAAAAAATTTCAGAATTGCACCTTGCAATGTGGAGAAATTACTGTTTGTGCATTTACAATATTCATTGATTTTTACCATTGAAAAACGTCCAGAAATGATTGAAGCTACTGACTGAATGTAAGTAGCTGGCATCTCACTCTCTTTGAATCTTCTTTATCATGCTAAGAGGAGCAGGAAAAAGCAAAAAATTTCAGACTTGCACCTTGCAATGCGGAGAAATTACTGTTTGTGCATTTACAATATTCATTGATTTTTGCCATTGAAAAACATCATGTTATTCATATACCAGAAATGTTTGAAGCTACTGACTGAATGAAAGGAGCTGGCATCTCACTCTCTTTGAATCTTCTTTATCATGCTAAGAGGAGCAGGAAAAAGCAAAAAATTTCAGAATTGCACCTTGCAATGTGGAGAAATTACTGATTGTGCATTTACAATATTCATTGATTTTTACCATTGAAAAACGTCCAGAAATGATTGAAGCTACTGACTGAATGAAAGTAGCTGGCATCTCACTCTCTTTGAATCTTCTTTATCATGCTAAGAGGAGCAGGAAAAAGCAAAAAATTTCAGACTTGCACCTTGCAATGCGGAGAAATTACTGTTTGTGCATTTACAATATTCATTGATTTTTGCCATTGAAAAACATCATGTTATTCATATACCAGAAATGTTTGAAGCTACTGACTGAATCAAAGGAGCTGGCATCTCACTCTCTTTGAATCTTCTTTATCATGCTAAGAGGAGCAGGAAAAAGCAAAAAATTTCAGAATTGCACCTTGCAATGCGGAGAAATTACTGTTTGTGCATTTACAATATTCATTGATTTTTGCCATTGAAAAACGTCCAGAAATGATTGAAGCTACTGACTGAATGAAAGGAGCTGGCATCTCACTCTCTTTGAATCTTCTTTATCATGCTAAGAGGAGCAGGAAAAAGCAAAAAATTTCAGAATTGCACCTTGCAATGCGGAGAAATTACTGTTTGTGCATTTACAATATTCATTGATTTTTGCCATTGAAAAACGTCCAGAAATGATTGAAGCTACTGACTGAATGAAAGGAGCTGGCATCTCACTCTCTTTGAATCTTCTTTATCATGCTAAGAGGAGCAGGAAAAAGCAAAAAATTTCAGAATTGCACCTTGCAATGCGGAGAAATTACTGTTTGTGCATTTACAATATTCATTGATTTTTGCCATTGAAAAACATGTTATTCATATACCAGAAATGTTTGAAGCTACTGACTGAATGAAAGGAGCTGGCACCTCACTCTCTTTGAATCTTCTTTATCATGCTAAGAGGAGCGGGAAAAAGCAAAAAATTTCAGAATTGCACCTTGCAATGCGGAGAAATTACTGTTTGTGCATTTACAATATTCATTGATTTTTGCCATTGAAAAACGTCCAGAAATGATTGAAGGTACTGACTGAATGAAAGGAGCTGGCATCTCACTCTCTTTGAATCTTCTTTATCATGCTAAGAGGAGCAGGAAAAAGCAAAAAATTTCAGAATTGCACCTTGCAATGCGGAGAAATTACTGTTTGTGCATTTACAATATTCATTGATTTTTGCCATTGAAAAACGTCCAGAAATGATTGAAGATACTGACTGAAAGGAGCTGGCATCTCACTCTCTTTGAATCTTCTTTATCATGCTAAGAGGAGCAGGAAAAAGCAAAAAATTTCAGAATTGCACCTTGCAATGCGGAGAAATTACTGTTTGTGCATTTACAATATTCATTGATTTTTGCCATTGAAAAACATCATGTTATTCATATACCAGAAATGATTGAAGCTACTGACTGAATGAAAGGAGCTGGCATCTCACTCTCTTTGAATCTTCTTTATCATGCTAAGAGGAGCAGGAAAAAGCAAAAAATTTCAGAATTGCACCTTGCAATGCGGAGAAATTACAGTTTGTGCATTTACAATATTCATTGATTTTTGCCATTGAAAAACATCCAGAAATGATTGAAGCTACTGACTGAATGAAAGGAGCTGGCATCTCACTCTCTTTGAATCTTCTTTATCATGCTAAGAGGAGCAGGAAAAAGCAAAAAATTTCAGAATTGCACCTTGCAATACGGAGAAATTACTGTTTGTGCATTTACAATATTCATTGATTTTTGCCATTGAAAAACATCATGTTATTCATATACCAGAAATGTTTGAAGCTACTGACTGAATGAAAGGAGCTGGCATCTCACTCTCTTTGAATCTTCTTTATCATGCTAAGAGGAGCAGGAAAAAGCAAAAAATTTCAGAATTGCACCTTGCAATGTGGAGAAATTACTGTTTGTGCATTTACAATATTCATTGATTTTTACCATTGAAAAACGTCCAGAAATGATTGAAGCTACTGACTGAATGAAAGTAGCTGGCATCTCACTCTCTTTGAATCTTCTTTATCATGCTAAGAGGAGCAGGAAAAAGCAAAAAATTTCAGACTTGCACCTTGCAATGCGGAGAAATTACTGTTTGTGCATTTACAATATTCATTGATTTTTGCCATTGAAAAACATCATGTTATTCATATACCAGAAATGTTTGAAGCTACTGACTGAATGAAAGGAGCTGGCATCTCACTCTCTTTGAATCTTCTTTATCATGCTAAGAGGAGCAGGAAAAAGCAAAAAATTTCAGAATTGCACCTTGCAATGCGGAGAAATTACTGTTTGTGCATTTACAATATTCATTGATTTTTGCCATTGAAAAACATCATGTTATTCATATACCAGAAATGTTTGAAGCTACTGACTGAATGAAAGGAGCTGGCATCTCACTCTCTTTGAATCTTCTTTATCATGCTAAGAGGAGCAGGAAAAAGCAAAAAATTTCAGAATTGCACCTTGCAATGTGGAGAAATTACTGTTTGTGCATTTACAATATTCATTGATTTTTACCATTGAAAAACGTCCAGAAATGATTGAAGCTACTGACTGAATGAAAGTAGCTGGCATCTCACTCTCTTTGAATCTTCTTTATCATGCTAAGAGGAGCAGGAAAAAGCAAAAAATTTCAGACTTGCACCTTGCAATGCGGAGAAATTACTGTTTGTGCATTTACAATATTCATTGATTTTTGCCATTGAAAAACATCATGTTATTCATATACCAGAAATGTTTGAAGCTACTGACTGAATGAAAGGAGCTGGCATCTCACTCTCTTTGAATCTTCTTTATCATGCTAAGAGGAGCAGGAAAAAGCAAAAAATTTCAGAATTGCACCTTGCAATGCGGAGAAATTACTGTTTGTGCATTTACAATATTCATTGATTTTTGCCATTGAAAAACGTCCAGAAATGATTGAAGCTACTGACTGAATGAAAGGAGCTGGCATCTCACTCTCTTTGAATCTTGTTTATCATGCTAAGAGGAGCAGGAAAAAGCAAAAAATTTCAGAATTGCACCTTGCAATGCGGAGAAATTACTGTTTGTGCATTTACAATATTCATTGATTTTTGCCATTGAAAAACGTCCAGAAATGATTGAAGATACTGACTGAATGAAAGGAGCTGGCATCTCACTCTCTTTGAATCTTCTTTATCATGCTAAGAGGAGCAGGAAAAAGCAAAAAATTTCAGAATTGCACCTTGCAATGCGGAGAAATTACTGTTTGTGCATTTACAATATTCATTGATTTTTGCCATTGAAAAACATCATGTTATTCATATACCAGAAATGATTGAAGCTACTGACTGAATGAAAGGAGCTGGCATCTCACTCTCTTTGAATCTTCTTTATCATGCTAAGAGGAGCAGGAAAAAGTAAAAAATTTCAGAATTGCACCTTGCAATGCGGAGAAATTACTGTTTGTGCATTTATAATATTCAATGATTTTTGCCATTGAAAAACGTCCAGAAATGATTGAAGCTACTGACTGAACGAAAGGAGCTGGCATCTCACTCTCTTTGAATCTTCTTTATCATGCTAAGAGGAGCAGGAAAAAGCAAAAAATTTCAGAATTGCACCTTGCAATGCGGAGAAATTACTGTTTGTGCATTTACAATATTCATTGATTTTTGCCATTGAAAAACGTCCAGAAATGATTGAAGCTACTGACTGAATGAAAGGAGCTGGCATCTCACTCTCTTTGAATCTTCTTTATCATGCTAAGAGGAGCAGGAAAAAGCAAAAAATTTCAGAATTGCACCTTGCAATGCGGAGAAATTACTGTTTGTGCATTTACAATATTCATTGATTTTTGCCATTGAAAAACATCATGTTATTCATATACCAGAAATGTTTGAAGCTACTGACTGAATGAAAGGAGCTGACATCTCACTCTCTTTGAATCTTCTTTATCATGCTAAGAGGAGCAGGAAAAAGCAAAAAATTTCAGAATTGCACCTTGCAATGCGGAGAAATTACTGTTTGTGCATTTACAATATTCATTGATTTTTGCCATTGATAAACGTCCAGAAATGATTGAAGCTACTGACTGAATGAAAGGAGCTGGCATCTCACTCTCTTTGAATCTTCTTTATCATGCTAAGAGGAGCAGGAAAAAGCAAAAAATTTCAGAATTGCACCTTGCAATGCGGAGAAATTACTGTTTGTGCATTTACAATATTCATTGATTTTTGCCATTGAAAAACATCATGTTATTCATATACCAGAAATGTTTGAAGCTACTGACTGAATGAAAGGAGCTGGCATCTCACTCTCTTTGAATCTTCTTTATCATGCTAAGAGGAGCAGGAAAAAGCAAAAAATTTCAGAATTGCACCTTGCAATGTGGAGAAATTACTGTTTGTGCATTTACAATATTCATTGATTTTTGCCATTGAAAAACATGTTTTTCATATACCAGAAATGTTTGAAGCTACTGACTGAATGAAAGGAGCTGGCATCTCACTCTCTTTGAATCTTCTTTATCATGCTAGGATTAACAGGAAAAAGCAAAAAATTTCAGAATTGCATCTTGCAATGTGGAGATATTACTGTTTGTGCATTTACATTATTCATTGATTTTTGCCATTGAAAAACGTTTTTCATATACCAGAAATGTTTGAAGCTACTGACTGAATGAAAGGAGCTGGCATCTCACTCTCTTTGAATCTTCTTTATCATGCTAGGATTAACAGGAAAAAGCTAAAAATTTCAGAATTGCACCGTGCAATGTGGAGATATTACTGTTTGTGCATTTACAATATTCATTGATTTTTGCCATTGAAAAACATGTTTTTCATATACCAGAAATGTTTGAAGCTACTGACTGAATGAAAGGAGCTGGCATCTCACTCTCTTTGAATCTTCTTTATCATGCTAGGATTAACAGGAAAAAGCTAAAAATTTCAGAATTGCACCGTGCAATGTGGAGATATTACTGTTTGTGCATTTACAATATTCATTGATTTTTGCCATTGAAAAACATGTTTTTCATATACCAGAAATGTTTGAAGCTACTGACTGAATGAAAGGAGCTGGCATCTCACTCTCTTTGAATCTTCTTTATCATGCTAGGATTAGCAGGAAAAAGCAAAAAATTTCAGAATTGCACCTTGCAATGCGGAGATATTACTGTTTGTGCATTTACAATATTCATTGATTTTTGCCATTGAAAAACATGTTTTTCATATACCAGAAATGTTTGAAGCTACTGACTGAATGAAAGGAGCTGGCATCTCACTCTCTTTGAATCTTCTTTATCATGCTAGGATTAACAGGAAAAAGCAAAAAATTTCAGAATTGCATCTTGCAATGTGGAGATATTACTGTTTGTGCATTTACAATATTCATTGATTTTTGCCATTGAAAAACGTTTTTCATATACCAGAAATGTTTGAAGCTACTGACTAAATGAAAGGAGCTGGCATCTCACTCTCTTTGAATCTTCTTTATCATGCTAGGATTAACAGGAAAAAGCTAAAAATTTCAGAATTGCACCGTGCAATGTGGAGATATTACTGTTTGTGCATTTACAATATTCATTGATTTTTGCCATTGAAAAACATGTTTTTCATATACCAGAAATGTTTGAAGCTACTGACTGAATGAAAGGAGCTGGCATCTCACTCTCTTTGAATCTTCTTTATCATGCTAGGATTAACAGGAAAAAGCTAAAAATTTCAGAATTGCACCGTGCAATGTGGAGATATTACTGTTTGTGCATTTACAATATTCATTGATTTTTGCCATTGAAAAACATGTTTTTCATATACCAGAAATGTTTGAAGCTACTGACTGAATGAAAGGAGCTGGCATCTCACTCTCTTTGAATCTTCTTTATCATGCTAGGATTAGCAGGAAAAAGCAAAAAATTTCAGAATTGCACCTTGCAATGCGGAGATATTACTGTTTGTGCATTTACAATATTCATTGATTTTTGCCATTGAAAAACATGTTTTTCATATACCAGAAATGTTTGAAGCTACTGACTGAATGAAAGGAGCTGGCATCTCACTCTCTTTGAATCTTCTTTATCATGCTAGGATTAACAGGAAAAAGCAAAAAATTTCAGAATTGCACCTTGCAATGTGGAGATATTACTGTTTGTGCATTTACAATATTCATTGATTTTTGCCATTGAAGAACATGTTTTTCATATACCAGAAATGTTTGAAGCTACTGACTGAATGAAAGGAGCTGGCATCTCACTCTCTTTGAATCTTCTTTATCATGCTAGGATTAACAGGAAAAAGCTAAAAATTTCAGAATTGCACCGTGCAATGTGGAGATATTACTGTTTGTGCATTTACAATATTCATTGATTTTTGCCATTGAAAAACATGTTTTTCATATACCAGAAATGTTTGAAGCTACTGACTGAATGAAAGGAGCTGGCATCTCACTCTCTTTGAATCTTCTTTATCATGCTAGGATTAGCAGGAAAAAGCAAAAAATTTCAGAATTGCACCTTGCAATGTGGAGATATTGAATATTGTAAATGCACAAACAGTAATATCTCCACATTGCACGGTGCAATTCTGAAATTTTTAGCTTTTTCCTGTTAATCCTAGCATGATAAAGAAGATTCAAAGAGAGTGAGATGCCAGCTCCTTTCATTCAGTCAGTAGCTTCAAACATTTCTGGTATATGAAAAACATGTTTTTCAATGGCAAAAATCAATGAATATTGTAAATGCACAAACAGTAATATCTCCACATTGCAAGGTGCAATTCTGAATTTTTTTGCTTTTTCCTGCTAATCCTAGCATGATAAAGAAGATTCAAAGAGAGTGAGATGCCAGCTCCTTTCATTCAGTCAGTAGCTTCAAACATTTCTGGTATATGAAAAACGTTTTTCAATGGCAAAAATCAATGAATATTGTAAATGCACAAACAGTAATATCTCCACATTGCACGGTGCAATTCTGAAATTTTTAGCTTTTTCCTGTTAATCCTAGCATGATAAAGAAGATTCAAAGAGAGTGAGATGCCAGCTCCTTTCATTCAGTCAGTAGCTTCAAACATTTCTGGTATATGAAAAACATGTTTTTCAATGGCAAAAATCAATGAATATTGTAAATGCACAAACAGTAATATCTCCACATTGCAAGGTGCAATTCTGAAATTTTTTGCTTTTTCCTGCTAATCCTAGCATGATAAAGAAGATTCAAAGAGAGTGAGATGCCAGCTCCTTTCATTCAGTCAGTAGCTTCAAACATTTCTGGTATATGAAAAACATGTTTTTCAATGGCAAAAATCAATGAATATTGTAAATGCACAAACAGTAATATCTCCACATTGCACGGTGCAATTCTGAAATTTTTAGCTTTTTCCTGTTAATCCTAGCATGATAAAGAAGATTCAAAGAGAGTGAGATGCCAAGCTCCTTTCATTCAGTCAGTAGCTTCAAACATTTCTGGTATATGAAAAACATGTTTTTCAATGGCAAAAATCAATGAATATTGTAAATGCACAAAGAGTAATATCTCCACATTGCAAGGTGCAATTCTGAAATTTTTTGCTTTTTCCTGTTAATCCTAGCATGATAAAGAAGATTCAAAGAGAGTGAGATGCCAGCTCCTTTCATTCAGTCAGTAGCTTCAAACATTTCTGGTATATGAAAAACATGTTTTTCAATGGCAAAAATCAATGAATATTGTAAATGCACAAACAGTAATATCTCCGCATTGCAAGGTGCAATTCTGAAATTTTTTGCTTTTTCCTGCTAATCCTAGCATGATAAAGAAGATTCAAAGAGAGTGAGATGCCAGCTCCTTTCATTCAGTCAGTAGCTTCAAACATTTCTGGTATATGAAAAACATATTTTTCAATGGCAAAAATCAATGAATATTGTAAATGCACAAACAGTAATATCTCCACATTGCAAGGTGCAATTCTGAAATTTTTTGCTTTTTCCTGTTAATCCTAGCATGATAAAGAAGATTCAAAGAGAGTGAGATGCCAGCTCCTTTCATTCAGTCAGTAGCTTCAAACATTTCTGGTATATGAAAAACATGTTTTTCAATGGCAAAAATCAATGAATATTGTAAATGCACAAACAGTAATATCTCCACATTGCAAGGTGCAATTCTGAAATTTTTTGCTTTTTCCTGCTAATCCTAGCATGATAAAGAAGATTCAAAGAGAGTGAGATGCCAGCTCCTTTCATTCAGTCAGTAGCTTCAAACATTTCTGGTATATGAAAAACGTTTTTCAATGGCAAAAATCAATGAATATTGTAAATGCACAAACAGTAATATCTCCACATTGCACGGTGCAATTCTGAAATTTTTAGCTTTTTCCTGTTAATCCTAGCATGATAAAGAAGATTCAAAGAGAGTGAGATGCCAGCTCCTTTCATTCAGTCAGTAGCTTCAAACATTTCTGGTATATGAAAAACATGTTTTTCAATGGCAAAAATCAATGAATATTGTAAATGCACAAACAGTAATATCTCCACATTGCAAGGTGCAATTCTGAAATTTTTTGCTTTTTCCTGCTAATCCTTGCATGATAAAGAAGATTCAAAGAGAGTGAGATGCCAGCTCCTTTCATTCAGTCAGTAGCTTCAAACATTTCTGGTATATGAAAAACATGTTTTTCAATGGCAAAAATCAATGAATATTGTAAATGCACAAACAGTAATATCTCCACATTGCACGGTGCAATTCTGAAATTTTTAGCTTTTTCCTGTTAATCCTAGCATGATAAAGAAGATTCAAAGAGAGTGAGATGCCAGCTCCTTTCATTCAGTCAGTAGCTTCAAACATTTCTGGTATATGAAAAACGTTTTTCAATGGCAAAAATCAATGAATATTGTAAATGCACAAACAGTAATATCTCCACATTGCAAGGTGCAATTCTGAAATTTTTTGCTTTTTCCTGTTAATCCTAGCATGATAAAGAAGATTCAAAGAGAGTGAGATGCCAGCTCCTTTCATTCAGTCAGTAGCTTCAAACATTTCTGGTATATGAAAAACATGTTTTTCAATGGCAAAAATCAATGAATATTGTAAATGCACAAACAGTAATATCTCCGCATTGCAAGGTGCAATTCTGAAATTTTTTGCTTTTTCCTGCTAATCCTAGCATGATAAAGAAGATTCAAAGAGAGTGAGATGCCAGCTCCTTTCATTCAGTCAGTAGCTTCAAACATTTCTGGTATATGAAAAACATGTTTTTCAATGGCAAAAATCAATGAATATTGTAAAAGCACAAACAGTAATATCTCCACATTGCACGGTGCAATTCTGAAATTTTTAGCTTTTTCCTGTTAATCCTAGCATGATAAAGAAGATTCAAAGAGAGTGAGATGCCAGCTCCTTTCATTCAGTCAGTAGCTTCAAACATTTCTGGTATATGAAAAACATGTTTTTCAATGGCAAAAATCAATGAATATTGTAAATGCACAAACAGTAATATCTCCACATTGCAAGGTGCAATTCTGAAATTTTTTGCTTTTTCCTGCTAATCCTAGCATGATAAAGAAGATTCAAAGAGAGTGAGATGCCAGCTCCTTTCATTCAGTCAGTAGCTTCAAACATTTCTGGTATATGAAAAACATGTTTTTCAATGGCAAAAATCAATGAATATTGTAAATGCACAAACAGTAATATCTCCACATTGCACGGTGCAATTCTGAAATTTTTAGCTTTTTCCTGTTAATCCTAGCATGATAAAGAAGATTCAAAGAGAGTGAGATGCCAGCTCCTTTCATTCAGTCAGTAGCTTCAAACATTTCTGGTATATGAAAAACGTTTTTCAATGGCAAAAATCAATGAATATTGTAAATGCACAAACAGTAATATCTCCACATTGCAAGGTGCAATTCTGAAATTTTTTGCTTTTTCCTGTTAATCCTAGCATGATAAAGAAGATTCAAAGAGAGTGAGATGCCAGCTCCTTTCATTCAGTCAGTAGCTTCAAACATTTCTGGTATATGAAAAACATGTTTTTCAATGGCAAAAATCAATGAATATTGTAAATGCACAAACAGTAATATCTCCACATTGCACGGTGCAATTCTGAAATTTTTAGCTTTTTCCTGTTAATCCTAGCATGATAAAGAAGATTCAAAGAGAGTGAGATGCCAGCTCCTTTCATTCAGTCAGTAGCTTCAAACATTTCTGGTATATGAAAAACATGTTTTTCAATGGCAAAAATCAATGAATATTGTAAATGCACAAACAGTAATATCTCCACATTGCAAGGTGCAATTCTGAAATTTTTAGCTTTTTCCTGTTAATCCTAGCATGATAAAGAAGATTCAAAGAGAGTGAGATGCCAGCTCCTTTCATTCAATCAGTAGCTTCAAACATTTCTGGTATATGAAAAACATGTTTTTCAATGGCAAAAATCAATGAATATTGTAAATGCACAAACAGTAATATCTCCGCATTGCAAGGTGCAATTCTGATATTTTTTGCTTTTTCCTGCTAATCCTAGCATGATAAAGAAGATTCAAAGAGAGTGAGATGCCAGCTCCTTTCATTCAGTCAGTAGCTTCAAACATTTCTGGTATATGAAAAACATGTTTTTCAATGGCAAAAATCAATGAATATTGTAAATGCACAAACAGTAATATCTCCACATTGCACGGTGCAATTCTGAAATTTTTAGCTTTTTCCTACTAATCCTAGCATGATAAAGAAGATTCAAAGAGAGTGAGATGCCAGCTCCTTTCATTCAGTCAGTAGCTTCAAACATTTCTGGTATATGAAAAACATGTTTTTCAATGGCAAAAATCAATGAATATTGTAAATGCACAAACAGTAATATCTCCACATTGCAAGGTGCAATTCTGAAATTTTTTGCTTTTTCCTGCTAATCCTAGCATGATAAAGAAGATTCAAAGAGAGTGAGATGCCAGCTCCTTTCATTCAGTCAGTAGCTTCAAACATTTCTGGTATATGAAAAACATGTTTTTCAATGGCAAAAATCAATGAATATTGTAAATGCACAAACAGTAATATCTCCACATTGCACGGTGCAATTCTGAAATTTTTAGCTTTTTCCTGTTAATCCTAGCATGATAAAGAAGATTCAAAGAGAGTGAGATGCCAGCTCCTTTCATTCAGTCAGTAGCTTCAAACATTTCTGGTATATGAAAAACATGTTTTTCAATGGCAAAAATCAATGAATATTGTAAATGCACAAACAGTAATATCTCCGCATTGCAAGGTGCAATTCTGAAATTTTTTGCTTTTTCCTGCTAATCCTAGCATGATAAAGAAGATTCAAAGAGAGTGAGATGCCAGCTCCTTTCATTCAGTCAGTAGCTTCAAACATTTCTGGTATATGAAAAACGTTTTTCAATGGCAAAAATCAATGAATATTGTAAAAGCACAAACAGTAATATCTCCACATTGCACGGTGCAATTCTGAAATTTTTAGCTTTTTCCTGTTAATCCTAGCATGATAAAGAAGATTCAAAGAGTGAGATGCCAGCTCCTTTCATTCAGTCAGTAGCTTCAAACATTTCTGGTATATGAAAAACATGTTTTTCAATGGCAAAAATCAATGAATATTGTAAATGCACAAACAGTAATATCTCCACATTGCAAGGTGCAATTCTGAAATTTTTTGCTTTTTCCTGCTAATCCTAGCATGATAAAGAAGATTCAAAGAGAGTGAGATGCCAGCTCCTTTCATTCAGTCAGTAGCTTCAAACATTTCTGGTATATGAAAAACATGTTTTTCAATGGCAAAAATCAATGAATATTGTAAATGCACAAACAGTAATATCTCCACATTGCACGGTGCAATTCTGAAATTTTTAGCTTTTTCCTGTTAATCCTAGCATGATAAAGAAGATTCAAAGAGAGTGAGATGCCAGCTCCTTTCATTCAGTCAGTAGCTTCAAACATTTCTGGTATATGAAAAACGTTTTTCAATGGCAAAAATCAATGAATATTGTAAATGCACAAACAGTAATATCTCCACATTGCAAGGTGCAATTCTGAAATTTTTTGCTTTTTCCTGTTAATCCTAGCATGATAAAGAAGATTCAAAGAGAGTGAGATGCCAGCTCCTTTCATTCAGTCAGTAGCTTCAAACATTTCTGGTATATGAAAAACATGTTTTTCAATGGCAAAAATCAATGAATATTGTAAATGCACAAACAGTAATATCTCCACATTGCACGGTGCAATTCTGAAATTTTTAGCTTTTTCCTGTTAATCCTAGCATGATAAAGAAGATTCAAAGAGAGTGAGATGCCAGCTCCTTTCATTCAGTCAGTAGCTTCAAACATTTCTGGTATATGAAAAACATGTTTTTCAATGGCAAAAATCAATGAATATTGTAAATGCACAAACAGTAATATCTCCACATTGCAAGGTGCAATTCTGAAATTTTTAGCTTTTTCCTGTTAATCCTAGCATGATAAAGAAGATTCAAAGAGAGTGAGATGCCAGCTCCTTTCATTCAGTCAGTAGCTTCAAACATTTCTGGTATATGAAAAACATGTTTTTCAATGGCAAAAATCAATGAATATTGTAAATGCACAAACAGTAATATCTCCACATTGCACGGTGCAATTCTGAAATTTTTAGCTTTTTCCTACTAATCCTAGCATGATAAAGAAGATTCAAAGAGAGTGAGATGCCAGCTCCTTTCATTCAGTCAGTAGCTTCAAACATTTCTGGTATATGAAAAACATGTTTTTCAATGGCAAAAATCAATGAATATTGTAAATGCACAAACAGTAATATCTCCACATTGCAAGGTGCAATTCTGAAATTTTTTGCTTTTTCCTGTTAATCCTAGCATGATAAAGAAGATTCAAAGAGAGTGAGATGCCAGCTCCTTTCATTCAGTCAGTAGCTTCAAACATTTCTGGTATATGAAAAACATGTTTTTCAATGGCAAAAATCAATGAATATTGTAAATGCACAAACAGTAATATCTCCACATTGCACGGTGCAATTCTGAAATTTTTAGCTTTTTCCTGTTAATCCTAGCATGATAAAGAAGATTCAAAGAGAGTGAGATGCCAGCTCCTTTCATTCAGTCAGTAGCTTCAAACATTTCTGGTATATGAAAAACATGTTTTTCAATGGCAAAAATCAATGAATATTGTAAATGCACAAACAGTAATATCTCCGCATTGCAAGGTGCAATTCTGAAATTTTTTGCTTTTTCCTGCTAATCCTAGCATGATAAAGAAGATTCAAAGAGAGTGAGATGCCAGCTCCTTTCATTCAGTCAGTAGCTTCAAACATTTCTGGTATATGAAAAACATATTTTTCAATGGCAAAAATCAATGAATATTGTAAATGCACAAACAGTAATATCTCCACATTGCAAGGTGCAATTCTGAAATTTTTTGCTTTTTCCTGTTAATCCTAGCATGATAAAGAAGATTCAAAGAGAGTGAGATGCCAGCTCCTTTCATTCAGTCAGTAGCTTCAAACATTTCTGGTATATGAAAAACATGTTTTTCAATGGCAAAAATCAATGAATATTGTAAATGCACAAACAGTAATATCTCCACATTGCAAGGTGCAATTCTGAAATTTTTTGCTTTTTCCTGCTAATCCTAGCATGATAAAGAAGATTCAAAGAGAGTGAGATGCCAGCTCCTTTCATTCAGTCAGTAGCTTCAAACATTTCTGGTATATGAAAAACGTTTTTCAATGGCAAAAATCAATGAATATTGTAAATGCACAAACAGTAATATCTCCACATTGCACGGTGCAATTCTGAAATTTTTAGCTTTTTCCTGTTAATCCTAGCATGATAAAGAAGATTCAAAGAGAGTGAGATGCCAGCTCCTTTCATTCAGTCAGTAGCTTCAAACATTTCTGGTATATGAAAAACATGTTTTTCAATGGCAAAAATCAATGAATATTGTAAATGCACAAACAGTAATATCTCCACATTGCAAGGTGCAATTCTGAAATTTTTTGCTTTTTCCTGCTAATCCTAGCATGATAAAGAAGATTCAAAGAGAGTGAGATGCCAGCTCCTTTCATTCAGTCAGTAGCTTCAAACATTTCTGGTATATGAAAAACATGTTTTTCAATGGCAAAAATCAATGAATATTGTAAATGCACAAACAGTAATATCTCCACATTGCACGGTGCAATTCTGAAATTTTTAGCTTTTTCCTGTTAATCCTAGCATGATAAAGAAGATTCAAAGAGAGTGAGATGCCAGCTCCTTTCATTCAGTCAGTAGCTTCAAACATTTCTGGTATATGAAAAACGTTTTTCAATGGCAAAAATCAATGAATATTGTAAATGCACAAACAGTAATATCTCCACATTGCAAGGTGCAATTCTGAAATTTTTTGCTTTTTCCTGTTAATCCTAGCATGATAAAGAAGATTCAAAGAGAGTGAGATGCCAGCTCCTTTCATTCAGTCAGTAGCTTCAAACATTTCTGGTATATGAAAAACATGTTTTTCAATGGCAAAAATCAATGAATATTGTAAATGCACAAACAGTAATATCTCCGCATTGCAAGGTGCAATTCTGAAATTTTTTGCTTTTTCCTGCTAATCCTAGCATGATAAAGAAGATTCAAAGAGAGTGAGATGCCAGCTCCTTTCATTCAGTCAGTAGCTTCAAACATTTCTGGTATATGAAAAACATGTTTTTCAATGGCAAAAATCAATGAATATTGTAAAAGCACAAACAGTAATATCTCCACATTGCACGGTGCAATTCTGAAATTTTTAGCTTTTTCCTGTTAATCCTAGCATGATAAAGAAGATTCAAAGAGAGTGAGATGCCAGCTCCTTTCATTCAGTCAGTAGCTTCAAACATTTCTGGTATATGAAAAACATGTTTTTCAATGGCAAAAATCAATGAATATTGTAAATGCACAAACAGTAATATCTCCACATTGCAAGGTGCAATTCTGAAATTTTTTGCTTTTTCCTGCTAATCCTAGCATGATAAAGAAGATTCAAAGAGAGTGAGATGCCAGCTCCTTTCATTCAGTCAGTAGCTTCAAACATTTCTGGTATATGAAAAACATGTTTTTCAATGGCAAAAATCAATGAATATTGTAAATGCACAAACAGTAATATCTCCACATTGCACGGTGCAATTCTGAAATTTTTAGCTTTTTCCTGTTAATCCTAGCATGATAAAGAAGATTCAAAGAGAGTGAGATGCCAGCTCCTTTCATTCAATCAGTAGCTTCAAACATTTCTGGTATATGAAAAACATGTTTTTCAATGGCAAAAATCAATGAATATTGTAAATGCACAAACAGTAATATCTCCGCATTGCAAGGTGCAATTCTGAAATTTTTTGCTTTTTCCTGCTAATCCTAGCATGATAAAGAAGATTCAAAGAGAGTGAGATGCCAGCTCCTTTCATTCAGTCAGTAGCTTCAAACATTTCTGGTATATGAAAAACATGTTTTTCAATGGCAAAAATCAATGAATATTGTAAATGCACAAACAGTAATATCTCCACATTGCACGGTGCAATTCTGAAATTTTTAGCTTTTTCCTACTAATCCTAGCATGATAAAGAAGATTCAAAGAGAGTGAGATGCCAGCTCCTTTCATTCAGTCAGTAGCTTCAAACATTTCTGGTATATGAAAAACATGTTTTTCAATGGCAAAAATCAATGAATATTGTAAATGCACAAACAGTAATATCTCCACATTGCAAGGTGCAATTCTGAAATTTTTTGCTTTTTCCTGCTAATCCTAGCATGATAAAGAAGATTCAAAGAGAGTGAGATGCCAGCTCCTTTCATTCAGTCAGTAGCTTCAAACATTTCTGGTATATGAAAAACATGTTTTTCAATGGCAAAAATCAATGAATATTGTAAATGCACAAACAGTAATATCTCCACATTGCACGGTGCAATTCTGAAATTTTTAGCTTTTTCCTGTTAATCCTAGCATGATAAAGAAGATTCAAAGAGAGTGAGATGCCAGCTCCTTTCATTCAGTCAGTAGCTTCAAACATTTCTGGTATATGAAAAACATGTTTTTCAATGGCAAAAATCAATGAATATTGTAAATGCACAAACAGTAATATCTCCGCATTGCAAGGTGCAATTCTGAAATTTTTTGCTTTTTCCTGCTAATCCTAGCATGATAAAGAAGATTCAAAGAGAGTGAGATGCCAGCTCCTTTCATTCAGTCAGTAGCTTCAAACATTTCTGGTATATGAAAAACGTTTTTCAATGGCAAAAATCAATGAATATTGTAAAAGCACAAACAGTAATATCTCCACATTGCACGGTGCAATTCTGAAATTTTTAGCTTTTTCCTGTTAATCCTAGCATGATAAAGAAGATTCAAAGAGAGTGAGATGCCAGCTCCTTTCATTCAGTCAGTAGCTTCAAACATTTCTGGTATATGAAAAACATGTTTTTCAATGGCAAAAATCAATGAATATTGTAAATGCACAAACAGTAATATCTCCACATTGCAAGGTGCAATTCTGAAATTTTTTGCTTTTTCCTGCTAATCCTAGCATGATAAAGAAGATTCAAAGAGAGTGAGATGCCAGCTCCTTTCATTCAGTCAGTAGCTTCAAACATTTCTGGTATATGAAAAACATGTTTTTCAATGGCAAAAATCAATGAATATTGTAAATGCACAAACAGTAATATCTCCACATTGCACGGTGCAATTCTGAAATTTTTAGCTTTTTCCTGTTAATCCTAGCATGATAAAGAAGATTCAAAGAGAGTGAGATGCCAGCTCCTTTCATTCAGTCAGTAGCTTCAAACATTTCTGGTATATGAAAAACGTTTTTCAATGGCAAAAATCAATGAATATTGTAAATGCACAAACAGTAATATCTCCACATTGCAAGGTGCAATTCTGAAATTTTTTGCTTTTTCCTGTTAATCCTAGCATGATAAAGAAGATTCAAAGAGAGTGAGATGCCAGCTCCTTTCATTCAGTCAGTAGCTTCAAACATTTCTGGTATATGAAAAACATGTTTTTCAATGGCAAAAATCAATGAATATTGTAAATGCACAAACAGTAATATCTCCACATTGCACGGTGCAATTCTGAAATTTTTAGCTTTTTCCTGTTAATCCTAGCATGATAAAGAAGATTCAAAGAGAGTGAGATGCCAGCTCCTTTCATTCAGTCAGTAGCTTCAAACATTTCTGGTATATGAAAAACATGTTTTTCAATGGCAAAAATCAATGAATATTGTAAATGCACAAACAGTAATATCTCCACATTGCAAGGTGCAATTCTGAAATTTTTAGCTTTTTCCTGTTAATCCTAGCATGATAAAGAAGATTCAAAGAGAGTGAGATGCCAGCTCCTTTCATTCAGTCAGTAGCTTCAAACATTTCTGGTATATGAAAAACATGTTTTTCAATGGCAAAAATCAATGAATATTGTAAATGCACAAACAGTAATATCTCCACATTGCACGGTGCAATTCTGAAATTTTTAGCTTTTTCCTACTAATCCTAGCATGATAAAGAAGATTCAAAGAGAGTGAGATGCCAGCTCCTTTCATTCAGTCAGTAGCTTCAAACATTTCTGGTATATGAAAAACATGTTTTTCAATTGCAAAAATCAATGAATATTGTAAATGCACAAACAGTAATATCTCCACATTGCAAGGTGCAATTCTGAAATTTTTTGCTTTTTCCTGTTAATCCTAGCATGATAAAGAAGATTCAAAGAGAGTGAGATGCCAGCTCCTTTCATTCAGTCAGTAGCTTCAAACATTTCTGGTATATGAAAAACATGTTTTTCAATGGCAAAAATCAATGAATATTGTAAATGCACAAACAGTAATATCTCCACATTGCACGGTGCAATTCTGAAATTTTTAGCTTTTTCCTGTTAATCCTAGCATGATAAAGAAGATTCAAAGAGAGTGAGATGCCAGCTCCTTTCATTCAGTCAGTAGCTTCAAACATTTCTGGTATATGAAAAACATGTTTTTCAATGGCAAAAATCAATGAATATTGTAAATGCACAAACAGTAATATCTCCACATTGCAAGGTGCAATTCTGAAATTTTTAGCTTTTTCCTGTTAATCCTAGCATGATAAAGAAGATTCAAAGAGAGTGAGATGCCAGCTCCTTTCATTCAGTCAGTAGCTTCAAACATTTCTGGTATATGAAAAACATGTTTTTCAATGGCAAAAATCAATGAATATTGTAAATGCACAAACAGTAATATCTCCACATTGCACGGTGCAATTCTGAAATTTTTAGCTTTTTCCTACTAATCCTAGCATGATAAAGAAGATTCAAAGAGAGTGAGATGCCAGCTCCTTTCATTCAGTCAGTAGCTTCAAACATTTCTGGTATATGAAAAACATGTTTTTCAATGGCAAAAATCAATGAATATTGTAAATGCACAAACAGTAATATCTCCACATTGCAAGGTGCAATTCTGAAATTTTTTGCTTTTTCCTGCTAATCCTAGCATGATAAAGAAGATTCAAAGAGAGTGAGATGCCAGCTCCTTTCATTCAGTCAGTAGCTTCAAACATTTCTGGTATATGAAAAACATGTTTTTCAATGGCAAAAATCAATGAATATTGTAAATGCACAAACAGTAATATCTCCACATTGCACGGTGCAATTCTGAAATTTTTAGCTTTTTCCTGTTAATCCTAGCATGATAAAGAAGATTCAAAGAGAGTGAGATGCCAGCTCCTTTCATTCAGTCAGTAGCTTCAAACATTTCTGGTATATGAAAAACATGTTTTTCAATGGCAAAAATCAATGAATATTGTAAATGCACAAACAGTAATATCTCCACATTGCACGGTGCAATTCTGAAATTTTTAGCTTTTTCCTGTTAATCCTAGCATGATAAAGAAGATTCAAAGAGAGTGAGATGCCAGCTCCTTTCATTCAGTCAGTAGCTTCAAACATTTCTGGTATATGAAAAACATGTTTTTCAATGGCAAAAATCAATGAATATTGTAAATGCACAAACAGTAATATCTCCACATTGCAAGGTGCAATTCTGAAATTTTTTGCTTTTTCCTGTTATTCCTAGCATGATAAAGAAGATTCAAAGAGAGTGAGATGCCAGCTCCTTTCATTCAGTCAGTAGCTTCAAACATTTCTGGTATATGAAAAACGTTTTTCAATGGCAAAAATCAATGAATATTGTAAATGCACAAACAGTAATATCTCCACATTGCAAGGTGCAATTCTGAAATTTTTTGCTTTTTCCTGTTAATCCTAGCATGATAAAGAAGATTCAAAGAGAGTGAGATGCCAGCTCCTTTCATTCAGTCAGTAGCTTCAAACATTTCTGGTATATGAAAAACATGTTTTTCAATGGCAAAAATCAATGAATATTGTAAATGCACAAACAGTAATATCTCCACATTGCACGGTGCAATTCTGAAATTTTTAGCTTTTTCCTGTTAATCCTAGCATGATAAAGAAGATTCAAAGAGAGTGAGATGCCAGCTCCTTTCATTCAGTCAGTAGCTTCAAACATTTCTGGTATATGAAAAACATGTTTTTCAATGGCAAAAATCAATGAATATTGTAAATGCACAAACAGTAATATCTCCACATTGCAAGGTGCAATTCTGAAATTTTTAGCTTTTTCCTGTTAATCCTAGCATGATAAAGAAGATTCAAAGAGAGTGAGATGCCAGCTCCTTTCATTCAATCAGTAGCTTCAAACATTTCTGGTATATGAAAAACATGTTTTTCAATGGCAAAAATCAATGAATATTGTAAATGCACAAACAGTAATATCTCCGCATTGCAAGGTGCAATTCTGAAATTTTTTGCTTTTTCCTGCTAATCCTAGCATGATAAAGAAGATTCAAAGAGAGTGAGATGCCAGCTCCTTTCATTCAGTCAGTAGCTTCAAACATTTCTGGTATATGAAAAACATGTTTTTCAATGGCAAAAATCAATGAATATTGTAAATGCACAAACAGTAATATCTCCACATTGCACGGTGCAATTCTGAAATTTTTAGCTTTTTCCTACTAATCCTAGCATGATAAAGAAGATTCAAAGAGAGTGAGATGCCAGCTCCTTTCATTCAGTCAGTAGCTTCAAACATTTCTGGTATATGAAAAACATGTTTTTCAATGGCAAAAATCAATGAATATTGTAAATGCACAAACAGTAATATCTCCACATTGCAAGGTGCAATTCTGAAATTTTTTGCTTTTTCCTGCTAATCCTAGCATGATAAAGAAGATTCAAAGAGAGTGAGATGCCAGCTCCTTTCATTCAGTCAGTAGCTTCAAACATTTCTGGTATATGAAAAACATGTTTTTCAATGGCAAAAATCAATGAATATTGTAAATGCACAAACAGTAATATCTCCACATTGCACGGTGCAATTCTGAAATTTTTAGCTTTTTCCTGTTAATCCTAGCATGATAAAGAAGATTCAAAGAGAGTGAGATGCCAGCTCCTTTCATTCAGTCAGTAGCTTCAAACATTTCTGGTATATGAAAAACATGTTTTTCAATGGCAAAAATCAATGAATATTGTAAATGCACAAACAGTAATATCTCCACATTGCACGGTGCAATTCTGAAATTTTTAGCTTTTTCCTGTTAATCCTAGCATGATAAAGAAGATTCAAAGAGAGTGAGATGCCAGCTCCTTTCATTCAGTCAGTAGCTTCAAACATTTCTGGTATATGAAAAACATGTTTTTCAATGGCAAAAATCAATGAATATTGTAAATGCACAAACAGTAATATCTCCACATTGCAAGGTGCAATTCTGAAATTTTTTGCTTTTTCCTGTTATTCCTAGCATGATAAAGAAGATTCAAAGAGAGTGAGATGCCAGCTCCTTTCATTCAGTCAGTAGCTTCAAACATTTCTGGTATATGAAAAACATGTTTTTCAATGGCAAAAATCAATGAATATTGTAAATGCACAAACAGTAATATCTCCACATTGCAAGGTGCAATTCTGAAATTTTTTGCTTTTTCCTGCTAATCCTAGCATGATAAAGAAGATTCAAAGAGAGTGAGATGCCAGCTCCTTTCATTCAGTCAGTAGCTTCAAACATTTCTGGTATATGAAAAACGTTTTTCAATGGCAAAAATCAATGAATATTGTAAATGCACAAACAGTAATATCTCCACATTGCACGGTGCAATTCTAAGCTACTGACTGAATGAAAGGAGCTGGCATCTCACTCTCTTTGAATCTTCTTTATCATGCTAAGAGGAGCAGGAAAAAGCAAAAAATTTCAGAATTGCACCTTGCAATGCGGAGAAATTACTGTTTGTGCATTTACAATATTCATTGATTTTTGCCATTGAAAAACATCATGTTATTCATATACCAGAAATGTTTGAAGCTACTGACTGAATGAAAGGAGCTGGCATCTCACTCTCTTTGAATCTTCTTTATCATGCTAAGAGGAGCAGGAAAAAGCAAAAAATTTCAGAATTGCACCTTGCAATGTGGAGAAATTACTGTTTGTGCATTTACAATATTCATTGATTTTTGCCATTGAAAAACATCATGTTATTCATATACCAGAAATGTTTGAAGCTACTGACTGAATGAAAGGAGCTGGCATCTCACTCTCTTTGAATCTTCTTTATCATGCTAAGAGGAGCAGGAAAATGCAAAAAATTTCAGAATTGCACCTTGCAATGTGGAGAAATTACTGTTTGTGCATTTACAATATTCATTGATTTTTACCATTGAAAAACGTCCAGAAATGATTGAAGCTACTGACTGAATGTAAGTAGCTGGCATCTCACTCTCTTTGAATCTTCTTTATCATGCTAAGAGGAGCAGGAAAAAGCAAAAAATTTCAGACTTGCACCTTGCAATGCGGAGAAATTACTGTTTGTGCATTTACAATATTCATTGATTTTTGCCATTGAAAAACATCATGTTATTCATATACCAGAAATGTTTGAAGCTACTGACTGAATGAAAGGAGCTGGCATCTCACTCTCTTTGAATCTTCTTTATCATGCTAAGAGGAGCAGGAAAAAGCAAAAAATTTCAGAATTGCACCTTGCAATGTGGAGAAATTACTGATTGTGCATTTACAATATTCATTGATTTTTACCATTGAAAAACGTCCAGAAATGATTGAAGCTACTGACTGAATGAAAGTAGCTGGCATCTCACTCTCTTTGAATCTTCTTTATCATGCTAAGAGGAGCAGGAAAAAGCAAAAAATTTCAGACTTGCACCTTGCAATGCGGAGAAATTACTGTTTGTGCATTTACAATATTCATTGATTTTTGCCATTGAAAAACATCATGTTATTCATATACCAGAAATGTTTGAAGCTACTGACTGAATCAAAGGAGCTGGCATCTCACTCTCTTTGAATCTTCTTTATCATGCTAAGAGGAGCAGGAAAAAGCAAAAAATTTCAGAATTGCACCTTGCAATGCGGAGAAATTACTGTTTGTGCATTTACAATATTCATTGATTTTTGCCATTGAAAAACGTCCAGAAATGATTGAAGCTACTGACTGAATGAAAGGAGCTGGCATCTCACTCTCTTTGAATCTTCTTTATCATGCTAAGAGGAGCAGGAAAAAGCAAAAAATTTCAGAATTGCACCTTGCAATGCGGAGAAATTACTGTTTGTGCATTTACAATATTCATTGATTTTTGCCATTGAAAAACGTCCAGAAATGATTGAAGCTACTGACTGAATGAAAGAAGCTGGCATCTCACTCTCTTTGAATCTTCTTTATCATGCTAAGAGGAGCAGGAAAAAGCAAAAAATTTCAGAATTGCACCTTGCAATGCGGAGAAATTACTGTTTGTGCATTTACAATATTCATTGATTTTTGCCATTGAAAAACATGTTATTCATATACCAGAAATGTTTGAAGCTACTGACTGAATGAAAGGAGCTGGCACCTCACTCTCTTTGAATCTTCTTTATCATGCTAAGAGGAGCGGGAAAAAGCAAAAAATTTCAGAATTGCACCTTGCAATGCGGAGAAATTACTGTTTGTGCATTTACAATATTCATTGATTTTTGCCATTGAAAAACGTCCAGAAATGATTGAAGGTACTGACTGAATGAAAGGAGCTGGCATCTCACTCTCTTTGAATCTTCTTTATCATGCTAAGAGGAGCAGGAAAAAGCAAAAAATTTCAGAATTGCACCTTGCAATGCGGAGAAATTACTGTTTGTGCATTTACAATATTCATTGATTTTTGCCATTGAAAAACGTCCAGAAATGATTGAAGATACTGACTGAATGAAAGGAGCTGGCATCTCACTCTCTTTGAATCTTCTTTATCATGCTAAGAGGAGCAGGAAAAAGCAAAAAATTTCAGAATTGCACCTTGCAATGCGGAGAAATTACTGTTTGTGCATTTACAATATTCATTGATTTTTGCCATTGAAAAACATCATGTTATTCATATACCAGAAATGATTGAAGCTACTCACTGAATGAAAGGAGCTGGCATCTCACTCTCTTTGAATCTTCTTTATCATGCTAAGAGGAGCAGGAAAAAGCAAAAAATTTCAGAATTGCACCTTGCAATGCGGAGAAATTACAGTTTGTGCATTTACAATATTCATTGATTTTTGCCATTGAAAAACATCCAGAAATGATTGAAGCTACTGACTGAATGAAAGGAGCTGGCATCTCACTCTCTTTGAATCTTCTTTATCATGCTAAGAGGAGCAGGAAAAAGCAAAAAATTTCAGAATTGCACCTTGCAATACGGAGAAATTACTGTTTGTGCATTTACAATATTCATTGATTTTTGCCATTGAAAAACATCATGTTATTCATATACCAGAAATGTTTGAAGCTACTGACTGAATGAAAGGAGCTGGCATCTCACTCTCTTTGAATCTTCTTTATCATGCTAAGAGGAGCAGGAAAAAGCAAAAAATTTCAGAATTGCACCTTGCAATGTGGAGAAATTACTGTTTGTGCATTTACAATATTCATTGATTTTTACCATTGAAAAACGTCCAGAAATGATTGAAGCTACTGACTGAATGAAAGTAGCTGGCATCTCACTCTCTTTGAATCTTCTTTATCATGCTAAGAGGAGCAGGAAAAAGCAAAAAATTTCAGACTTGCACCTTGCAATGCGGAGAAATTACTGTTTGTGCATTTACAATATTCATTGATTTTTGCCATTGAAAAACATCATGTTATTCATATACCAGAAATGTTTGAAGCTACTGACTGAATGAAAGGAGCTGGCATCTCACTCTCTTTGAATCTTCTTTATCATGCTAAGAGGAGCAGGAAAAAGCAAAAAATTTCAGAATTGCACCTTGCAATGCGGAGAAATTACTGTTTGTGCATTTACAATATTCATTGATTTTTGCCATTGAAAAACATCATGTTATTCATATACCAGAAATGTTTGAAGCTACTGACTGAATGAAAGGAGCTGGCATCTCACTCTCTTTGAATCTTCTTTATCATGCTAAGAGGAGCAGGAAAAAGCAAAAAATTTCAGAATTGCACCTTGCAATGTGGAGAAATTACTGTTTGTGCATTTACAATATTCATTGATTTTTACCATTGAAAAACGTCCAGAAATGATTGAAGCTACTGACTGAAAGTAGCTGGCATCTCACTCTCTTTGAATCTTCTTTATCATGCTAAGAGGAGCAGGAAAAAGCAAAAAATTTCAGACTTGCACCTTGCAATGCGGAGAAATTACTGTTTGTGCATTTACAATATTCATTGATTTTTGCCATTGAAAAACATCATGTTATTCATATACCAGAAATGTTTGAAGCTACTGACTGAATGAAAGGAGCTGGCATCTCACTCTCTTTGAATCTTCTTTATCATGCTAAGAGGAGCAGGAAAAAGCAAAAAATTTCAGAATTGCACCTTGCAATGCGGAGAAATTACTGTTTGTGCATTTACAATATTCATTGATTTTTGCCATTGAAAAACGTCCAGAAATGATTGAAGCTACTGACTGAATGAAAGGAGCTGGCATCTCACTCTCTTTGAATCTTGTTTATCATGCTAAGAGGAGCAGGAAAAAGCAAAAAATTTCAGAATTGCACCTTGCAATGCGGAGAAATTACTGTTTGTGCATTTACAATATTCATTGATTTTTGCCATTGAAAAACGTCCAGAAATGATTGAAGATACTGACTGAATGAAAGGAGCTGGCATCTCACTCTCTTTGAATCTTCTTTATCATGCTAAGAGGAGCAGGAAAAAGCAAAAAATTTCAGAATTGCACCTTGCAATGCGGAGAAATTACTGTTTGTGCATTTACAATATTCATTGATTTTTGCCATTGAAAAACATCATGTTATTCATATACCAGAAATGATTGAAGCTACTGACTGAATGAAAGGAGCTGGCATCTCACTCTCTTTGAATCTTCTTTATCATGCTAAGAGGAGCAGGAAAAAGTAAAAAATTTCAGAATTGCACCTTGCAATGCGGAGAAATTACTGTTTGTGCATTTATAATATTCAATGATTTTTGCCATTGAAAAACGTCCAGAAATGATTGAAGCTACTGACTGAACGAAAGGAGCTGGCATCTCACTCTCTTTGAATCTTCTTTATCATGCTAAGAGGAGCAGGAAAAAGCAAAAAATTTCAGAATTGCACCTTGCAATGCGGAGAAATTACTGTTTGTGCATTTACAATATTCATTGATTTTTGCCATTGAAAAACGTCCAGAAATGATTGAAGCTACTGACTGAATGAAAGGAGCTGGCATCTCACTCTCTTTGAATCTTCTTTATCATGCTAAGAGGAGCAGGAAAAAGCAAAAAATTTCAGAATTGCACCTTGCAATGCGGAGAAATTACTGTTTGTGCATTTACAATATTCATTGATTTTTGCCATTGAAAAACATCATGTTATTCATATACCAGAAATGTTTGAAGCTACTGACTGAATGAAAGGAGCTGACATCTCACTCTCTTTGAATCTTCTTTATCATGCTAAGAGGAGCAGGAAAAAGCAAAAAATTTCAGAATTGCACCTTGCAATGCGGAGAAATTACTGTTTGTGCATTTACAATATTCATTGATTTTTGCCATTGATAAACGTCCAGAAATGATTGAAGCTACTGACTGAATGAAAGGAGCTGGCATCTCACTCTCTTTGAATCTTCTTTATCATGCTAAGAGGAGCAGGAAAAAGCAAAAAATTTCAGAATTGCACCTTGCAATGCGGAGAAATTACTGTTTGTGCATTTACAATATTCATTGATTTTTGCCATTGAAAAACATCATGTTATTCATATACCAGAAATGTTTGAAGCTACTGACTGAATGAAAGGAGCTGGCATCTCACTCTCTTTGAATCTTCTTTATCATGCTAAGAGGAGCAGGAAAAAGCAAAAAATTTCAGAATTGCACCTTGCAATGTGGAGAAATTACTGTTTGTGCATTTACAATATTCATTGATTTTTGCCATTGAAAAACATCATGTTATTCATATACCAGAAATGTTTGAAGCTACTGACTGAATGAAAGGAGCTGGCATCTCACTCTCTTTGAATCTTCTTTATCATGCTAAGAGGAGCAGGAAAATGCAAACAATTTCAGAATTGCACCTTGCAATGTGGAGAAATTACTGTTTGTGCATTTACAATATTCATTGATTTTTACCATTGAAAAACGTCCAGAAATGATTGAAGCTACTGACTGAATGTAAGTAGCTGGCATCTCACTCTCTTTGAATCTTCTTTATCATGCTAAGAGGAGCAGGAAAAAGCAAAAAATTTCAGACTTGCACCTTGCAATGCGGAGAAATTACTGTTTGTGCATTTACAATATTCATTGATTTTTGCCATTGAAAAACATCATGTTATTCATATACCAGAAATGTTTGAAGCTACTGACTGAATGAAAGGAGCTGGCATCTCACTCTCTTTGAATCTTCTTTATCATGCTAAGAGGAGCAGGAAAAAGCAAAAAATTTCAGAATTGCACCTTGCAATGTGGAGAAATTACTGATTGTGCATTTACAATATTCATTGATTTTTACCATTGAAAAACGTCCAGAAATGATTGAAGCTACTGACTGAATGAAAGTAGCTGGCATCTCACTCTCTTTGAATCTTCTTTATCATGCTAAGAGGAGCAGGAAAAAGCAAAAAATTTCAGACTTGCACCTTGCAATGCGGAGAAATTACTGTTTGTGCATTTACAATATTCATTGATTTTTGCCATTGAAAAACATCATGTTATTCATATACCAGAAATGTTTGAAGCTACTGACTGAATGAAAGGAGCTGGCATCTCACTCTCTTTGAATCTTCTTTATCATGCTAAGAGGAGCAGGAAAAAGCAAAAAATTTCAGAATTGCACCTTGCAATGCGGAGAAATTACTGTTTGTGCATTTACAATATTCATTGATTTTTGCCATTGAAAAACGTCCAGAAATGATTGAAGCTACTGACTGAATGAAAGGAGCTGGCATCTCACTCTCTTTGAATCTTGTTTATCATGCTAAGAGGAGCAGGAAAAAGCAAAAAATTTCAGAATTGCACCTTGCAATGCGGAGAAATTACTGTTTGTGCATTTACAATATTCATTGATTTTTGCCATTGAAAAACGTCCAGAAATGATTGAAGATACTGACTGAATGAAAGGAGCTGGCATCTCACTCTCTTTGAATCTTCTTTATCATGCTAAGAGGAGCAGGAAAAAGCAAAAAATTTCAGAATTGCACCTTGCAATGCGGAGAAATTACTGTTTGTGCATTTACAATATTCATTGATTTTTGCCATTGAAAAACATCATGTTATTCATATACCAGAAATGATTGAAGCTACTGACTGAATGAAAGGAGCTGGCATCTCACTCTCTTTGAATCTTCTTTATCATGCTAAGAGGAGCAGGAAAAAGTAAAAAATTTCAGAATTGCACCTTGCAATGCGGAGAAATTACTGTTTGTGCATTTATAATATTCAATGATTTTTGCCATTGAAAAACGTCCAGAAATGATTGAAGCTACTGACTGAACGAAAGGAGCTGGCATCTCACTCTCTTTGAATCTTCTTTATCATGCTAAGAGGAGCAGGAAAAAGCAAAAAATTTCAGAATTGCACCTTGCAATGCGGAGAAATTACTGTTTGTGCATTTACAATATTCATTGATTTTTGCCATTGAAAAACGTCCAGAAATGATTGAAGCTACTGACTGAATGAAAGGAGCTGGCATCTCACTCTCTTTGAATCTTCTTTATCATGCTAAGAGGAGCAGGAAAAAGCAAAAAATTTCAGAATTGCACCTTGCAATGCGGAGAAATTACTGTTTGTGCATTTACAATATTCATTGATTTTTGCCATTGAAAAACATCATGTTATTCATATACCAGAAATGTTTGAAGCTACTGACTGAATGAAAGGAGCTGACATCTCACTCTCTTTGAATCTTCTTTATCATGCTAAGAGGAGCAGGAAAAAGCAAAAAATTTCAGAATTGCACCTTGCAATGCGGAGAAATTACTGTTTGTGCATTTACAATATTCATTGATTTTTGCCATTGATAAACGTCCAGAAATGATTGAAGCTACTGACTGAATGAAAGGAGCTGGCATCTCACTCTCTTTGAATCTTCTTTATCATGCTAAGAGGAGCAGGAAAAAGCAAAAAATTTCAGAATTGCACCTTGCAATGCGGAGAAATTACTGTTTGTGCATTTACAATATTCATTGATTTTTGCCATTGAAAAACATCATGTTATTCATATACCAGAAATGTTTGAAGCTACTGACTGAATGAAAGGAGCTGGCATCTCACTCTCTTTGAATCTTCTTTATCATGCTAAGAGGAGCAGGAAAAAGCAAAAAATTTCAGAATTGCACCTTGCAATGTGGAGAAATTACTGTTTGTGCATTTACAATATTCATTGATTTTTGCCATTGAAAAACATCATGTTATTCATATACCAGAAATGTTTGAAGCTACTGACTGAATGAAAGGAGCTGGCATCTCACTCTCTTTGAATCTTCTTTATCATGCTAAGAGGAGCAGGAAAATGCAAACAATTTCAGAATTGCACCTTGCAATGTGGAGAAATTACTGTTTGTGCATTTACAATATTCATTGATTTTTACCATTGAAAAACGTCCAGAAATGATTGAAGCTACTGACTGAATGTAAGTAGCTGGCATCTCACTCTCTTTGAATCTTCTTTATCATGCTAAGAGGAGCAGGAAAAAGCAAAAAATTTCAGACTTGCACCTTGCAATGCGGAGAAATTACTGTTTGTGCATTTACAATATTCATTGATTTTTGCCATTGAAAAACATCATGTTATTCATATACCAGAAATGTTTGAAGCTACTGACTGAATGAAAGGAGCTGGCATCTCACTCTCTTTGAATCTTCTTTATCATGCTAAGAGGAGCAGGAAAAAGCAAAAAATTTCAGAATTGCACCTTGCAATGTGGAGAAATTACTGATTGTGCATTTACAATATTCATTGATTTTTACCATTGAAAAACGTCCAGAAATGATTGAAGCTACTGACTGAATGAAAGTAGCTGGCATCTCACTCTCTTTGAATCTTCTTTATCATGCTAAGAGGAGCAGGAAAAAGCAAAAAATTTCAGACTTGCACCTTGCAATGCGGAGAAATTACTGTTTGTGCATTTACAATATTCATTGATTTTTGCCATTGAAAAACATCATGTTATTCATATACCAGAAATGTTTGAAGCTACTGACTGAATCAAAGGAGCTGGCATCTCACTCTCTTTGAATCTTCTTTATCATGCTAAGAGGAGCAGGAAAAAGCAAAAAATTTCAGAATTGCACCTTGCAATGCGGAGAAATTAGTTTGTGCATTTACAATATTCATTGATTTTTGCCATTGAAAAACGTCCAGAAATGATTGAAGCTACTGACTGAATGAAAGGAGCTGGCATCTCACTCTCTTTGAATCTTCTTTATCATGCTAAGAGGAGCAGGAAAAAGCAAAAAATTTCAGAATTGCACCTTGCAATGCGGAGAAATTACTGTTTGTGCATTTACAATATTCATTGATTTTTGCCATTGAAAAACGTCCAGAAATGATTGAAGCTACTGACTGAATGAAAGGAGCTGGCATCTCACTCTCTTTGAATCTTCTTTATCATGCTAAGAGGAGCAGGAAAAAGCAAAAAATTTCAGAATTGCACCTTGCAATGCGGAGAAATTACTGTTTGTGCATTTACAATATTCATTGATTTTTGCCATTGAAAAACATGTTATTCATATACCAGAAATGTTTGAAGCTACTGACTGAATGAAAGGAGCTGGCACCTCACTCTCTTTGAATCTTCTTTATCATGCTAAGAGGAGCGGGAAAAAGCAAAAAATTTCAGAATTGCACCTTGCAATGCGGAGAAATTACTGTTTGTGCATTTACAATATTCATTGATTTTTGCCATTGAAAAACGTCCAGAAATGATTGAAGGTACTGACTGAATGAAAGGAGCTGGCATCTCACTCTCTTTGAATCTTCTTTATCATGCTAAGAGGAGCAGGAAAAAGCAAAAAATTTCAGAATTGCACCTTGCAATGCGGAGAAATTACTGTTTGTGCATTTACAATATTCATTGATTTTTGCCATTGAAAAACATCATGTTATTCATATACCAGAAATGTTTGAAGCTACTGACTGAATGAAAGGAGTTGGCATCTCACTCTCTTTGAATCTTCTTTATCATGCTAAGAGGAGCAGGAAAAAGCAAAAAATTTCAGAATTGCACCTTGCAATGCGGAGAAATTACTGTTTGTGCATTTACAATATTCATTGATTTTTGCCATTGAAAAACATCATGTTATTCATATACCAGAAATGTTTGAAGCTACTGACTGAATGAAAGGAGCTGGCATCTCACTCTCTTTGAATCTTCTTTATCATGCTAAGAGGAGCAGGAAAAAGCAAAAAATTTTAGAATTGCACATTGCAATGTGGAGAAATTACTGTTTGTGCATTTACAATATTCATTGATTTTTACCATTGAAAAACGTCCAGAAATGATTGAAGCTACTGACTGAATGAAAGTAGCTGGCATCTCACTCTCTTTGAATCTTCTTTATCATGCTAAGAGGAGCAGGAAAAAGCAAAAAATTTCAGACTTGCACCTTGCAATGCGGAGAAATTACTGTTTGTGCATTTACAATATTCATTGATTTTTGCCATTGAAAAACATCATGTTATTCATATACCAGAAATGTTTGAAGCTACTGACTGAATGAAAGGAGCTGGCATCTCACTCTCTTTGAATCTTCTTTATCATGCTAAGAGGAGCAGGAAAAAGCAAAAAATTTCAGAATTGCACCTTGCAATGCGGAGAAATTACTGTTTGTGCATTTACAATATTCATTGATTATTGCCATTGAAAAACGTCCAGAAATGATTGAAGCTACTGACTGAATGAAAGGAGCTGGCATCTCACTCTCTTTGAATCTTCTTTATCATGCTAAGAGGAGCAGGAAAAAGCAAAAAATTTCAGAATTGCACCTTGCAATGCGGAGAAATTACTGTTTGTGCATTTACAATATTCATTGATTTTTGCCATTGAAAAACGTCCAGAAATGATTGAAGCTACTGACTGAATGAAAGGAGCTGGCATCTCACTCTCTTTGAATCTTCTTTATCATGCTAAGAGGAGCAGGAAAAAGCAAAAAATTTCAGAATTGCACCTTGCAATGCGGAGAAATTACTGTTTGTGCATTTACAATATTCATTGATTTTTGCCATTGAAAAACATGTTATTCATATACCAGAAATGTTTGAAGCTACTGACTGAATGAAAGGAGCTGGCACCTCACTCTCTTTGAATCTTCTTTATCATGCTAAGAGGAGCGAGAAAAAGCAAAAAATTTCAGAATTGCACCTTGCAATGCGGAGAAATTACTGTTTGTGCATTTATAATATTCAATGATTTTTGCCATTGAAAAACGTCCAGAAATGATTGAAGCTACTGACTGAACGAAAGGAGCTGGCATCTCACTCTCTTTGAATCTTCTTTATCATGCTAAGAGGAGCAGGAAAAAGCAAAAAATTTCAGAATTGCACCTTGCAATGCGGAGAAATTACTGTTTGTGCATTTACAATATTCATTGATTTTTGCCATTGAAAAACGTCCAGAAATGATTGAAGCTACTGACTGAATGAAAGGAGCTGGCATCTCACTCTCTTTGAATCTTCTTTATCATGCTAAGAGGAGCAGGAAAAAGCAAAAAATTTCAGAATTGCACCTTGCAATGCGGAGAAATTACTGTGTGCATTTACAATATTCATTGATTTTTGCCATTGAAAAACATCATGTTATTCATATACCAGAAATGTTTGAAGCTACTGGCTGAATGAAAGGAGCTGACATCTCACTCTCTTTGAATCTTCTTTATCATGCTAAGAGGAGCAGGAAAAAGCAAAAAATTTCAGAATTGCACCTTGCAATGCGGAGAAATTACTGTTTGTGCATTTACAATATTCATTGATTTTTGCCATTGAAAAACGTCCAGAAATGATTGAAGCTACTGACTGAATGAAAGGAGCTGGCATCTCACTCTCTTTGAATCTTCTTTATCATGCTAAGAGGAGCAGGAAAAAGCAAAAAATTTCAGAATTGCACCTTGCAATGCGGAGAAATTACTGTTTGTGCATTTACAATATTCATTGATTTTTGCCATTGAAAAACATCATGTTATTCATATACCAGAAATGTTTGAAGCTACTGACTGAATGAAAGGAGCTGGCATCTCACTCTCTTTGAATCTTCTTTATCATGCTAAGAGGAGCAGGAAAAAGCAAAAAATTTCAGAATTGCACCTTGCAATGTGGAGAAATTACTGTTTGTGCATTTACAATATTCATTGATTTTTGCCATTGAAAAACATCATGTTATTCATATACCAGAAATGTTTGAAGCTACTGACTGAATGAAAGGAGCTGGCATCTCACTCTCTTTGAATCTTCTTTATCATGCTAAGAGGAGCAGGAAAAAGCAAAAAATTTCAGAATTGCACCTTGCAATGTGGAGAAATTACTGTTTGTGCATTTACAATATTCATTGATTTTTACCATTGAAAAACGTCCAGAAATGATTGAAGCTACTGACTGAATGAAAGTAGCTGGCATCTCACTCTCTTTGAATCTTCTTTATCATGCTAAGAGGAGCAGGAAAAAGCAAAAAATTTCAGACTTGCACCTTGCAATGCGGAGAAATTACTGTTTGTGCATTTACAATATTCATTGATTTTTGCCATTGAAAAACATCATGTTATTCATATACCAGAAATGTTTGAAGCTACTGACTGAATGAAAGGAGCTGGCATCTCACTCTCTTTGAATCTTCTTTATCATGCTAAGAGGAGCAGGAAAAAGCAAAAAATTTCAGAATTGCACCTTGCAATGTGGAGAAATTACTGATTGTGCATTTACAATATTCATTGATTTTTACCATTGAAAAACGTCCAGAAATGATTGAAGCTACTGACTGAATGAAAGTAGCTGGCATCTCACTCTCTTTGAATCTTCTTTATCATGCTAAGAGGAGCAGGAAAAAGCAAAAAATTTCAGACTTGCACCTTGCAATGCGGAGAAATTACTGTTTGTGCATTTACAATATTCATTGATTTTTGCCATTGAAAAACATCATGTTATTCATATACCAGAAATGTTTGAAGCTACTGACTGAATCAAAGGAGCTGGCATCTCACTCTCTTTGAATCTTCTTTATCATGCTAAGAGGAGCAGGAAAAAGCAAAAAATTTCAGAATTGCACCTTGCAATGCGGAGAAATTACTGTTTGTGCATTTACAATATTCATTGATTTTTGCCATTGAAAAACGTCCAGAAATGATTGAAGCTACTGACTGAATGAAAGGAGCTGGCATCTCACTCTCTTTGAATCTTCTTTATCATGCTAAGAGGAGCAGGAAAAAGCAAAAAATTTCAGAATTGCACCTTGCAATGCGGAGAAATTACTGTTTGTGCATTTACAATATTCATTGATTTTTGCCATTGAAAAACGTCCAGAAATGATTGAAGCTACTGACTGAATGAAAGGAGCTGGCATCTCACTCTCTTTGAATCTTCTTTATCATGCTAAGAGGAGCAGGAAAAAGCAAAAAATTTCAGAATTGCACCTTGCAATGCGGAGAAATTACTGTTTGTGCATTTACAATATTCATTGATTTTTGCCATTGAAAAACATCATGTTATTCATATACCAGAAATGTTTGAAGCTACTGACTGAATGAAAGGAGTTGGCATCTCACTCTCTTTGAATCTTCTTTATCATGCTAAGAGGAGCAGGAAAAAGCAAAAAATTTCAGAATTGCACCTTGCAATGCGGAGAAATTACTGTTTGTGCATTTACAATATTCATTGATTTTTGCCATTGAAAAACATCATGTTATTCATATACCAGAAATGTTTGAAGCTACTGACTGAATGAAAGGAGCTGGCATCTCACTCTCTTTGAATCTTCTTTATCATGCTAAGAGGAGCAGGAAAAAGCAAAAAATTTTAGAATTGCACATTGCAATGTGGAGAAATTACTGTTTGTGCATTTACAATATTCATTGATTTTTACCATTGAAAAACATCCAGAAATGATTGAAGCTACTGACTGAATGAAAGTAGCTGGCATCTCACTCTCTTTGAATCTTCTTTATCATGCTAAGAGGAGCAGGAAAAAGCAAAAAATTTCAGACTTGCACCTTGCAATGCGGAGAAATTACTGTTTGTGCATTTACAATATTCATTGATTTTTGCCATTGAAAAACATTATGTTATTCATATACCAGAAATGTTTGAAGCTACTGACTGAATGAAAGGAGCTGGCATCTCACTCTCTTTGAATCTTCTTTATCATGCTAAGAGGAGCAGGAAAAAGCAAAAAATTTCAGAATTGCACCTTGCAATGCGGAGAAATTACTGTTTGTGCATTTACAATATTCATTGATTTTTGCCATTGAAAAACGTCCAGAAATGATTGAAGCTACTGACTGAATGAAAGGAGCTGGCATCTCACTCTCTTTGAATCTTCTTTATCATGCTAAGAGGAGCAGGAAAAAGCAAAAAATTTCAGAATTGCACCTTGCAATGCGGAGAAATTACTGTTTGTGCATTTACAATATTCATTGATTTTTGCCATTGAAAAACGTCCAGAAATGATTGAAGCTACTGACTGAATGAAAGGAGCTGGCATCTCACTCTCTTTGAATCTTCTTTATCATGCTAAGAGGAGCAGGAAAAAGCAAAAAATTTCAGAATTGCACCTTGCAATGCGGAGAAATTACTGTTTGTGCATTTACAATATTCATTGTTTTTTGCCATTGAAAAACATGTTATTCATATACCAGAAATGTTTGAAGCTACTGACTGAATGAAAGGAGCTGGCACCTCACTCTCTTTGAATCTTCTTTATCATGCTAAGAGGAGCGAGAAAAAGCAAAAAATTTCAGAATTGCACCTTGCAATGCGGAGAAATTACTGTTTGTGCATTTACAATATTCATTGATTTTTGCCATTGAAAAACGTCCAGAAATGATTGAAGGTACTGACTGAATGAAAGGAGCTGGCATCTCACTCTCTTTGAATCTTCTTTATCATGCTAAGAGGAGCAGGAAAAAGCAAAAAATTTCAGAATTGCACCTTGCAATGCGGAGAAATTACTGTTTGTGCATTTACAATATTCATTGATTTTTGCCATTGAAAAACGTCCAGAAATGATTGAAGCTACTGACTGAATGAAAGGAGCTGGCATCTCACTCTCTTTGAATGTTCTTTATCATGCTAAGAGGAGCAGGAAAAAGCAAAAAATTTCAGAATTGCACCTTGCAATGTGGAGAAATTACTGTTTGTGCATTTACAATATTCATTGATTTTTACCATTGAAAAACGTCCAGAAATGATTGAAGCTACTGACTGAATGAAAGTAGCTGGCATCTCACTCTCTTTGAATCTTCTTTATCATGCTAAGAGGAGCAGGAAAAAGCAAAAAATTTCAGACTTGCACCTTGCAATGCGGAGAAATTACTGTTTGTGCATTTACAATATTCATTGATTTTTGCCATTGAAAAACATCATGTTATTCATATACCAGAAATGTTTGAAGCCACTGACTGAATGAAAGGAGCTGGCATCTCACTCTCTTTGAATCTTCTTTATCCTGCTAAGAGGAGCAGGAAAAAGCAAAAAATTTCAGAATTGCACCTTGCAATGCGGAGAAATTACTGTTTGTGCATTTACAATATTCATTGATTTTTGCCATTGAAAAACGTCCAGAAATGATTGAAGCTACTGACTGAATGAAAGGAGCTGGCATCTCACTCTCTTTGTATCTTCTTTATCATGCTAAGAGGAGCAGGAAAAAGCAAAAAATTTCAGAATTGCACCTTGCAATGCGGAGAAATTACTGTTTGTGCATTTACAATATTCATTGATTTTTGCCATTGAAAAACGTCCAGAAATGATTGAAGCAACTGACTGAATGAAAGGAGCTGGCATCTCACTCTCTTTGAATCTTCTTTATCATGCTAAGAGGAGCAGGAAAAAGCAAAAAATTTCAGAATTGCACGTTGCAATGCGGAGAAATTACTGTTTGTGCATTTACAATATTCATTGATTTTTGCCATTGAAAAACATGTTATTCATATACCAGAAATGTTTGAAGCTACTGACTGAATGAAAGGAGCTGGCACCTCACTCTCTTTGAATCTTCTTTATCATGCTAAGAGGAGCGGGAAAAAGCAAAAAATTTCAGAATTGCACCTTGCAATGCGGAGAAATTACTGTTTGTGCATTTACAATATTCATTGATTTTTGCCATTGAAAAACGTCCAGAAATGATTGAAGGTACTGACTGAATGAAAGGAGCTGGCATCTCACTCTCTTTGAATCTTCTTTATCATGCTAAGAGGAGCAGGAAAAAGCAAAAAATTTCAGAATTGCACCTTGCAATGCGGAGAAATTACTGTTTGTGCATTTACAATATTCATTGATTTTTGCCATTGAAAAACGTCCAGAAATGATTGAAGCTACTGACTGAATGAAAGGAGCTGGCATCTCACTCTCTTTGAATCTTCTTTATCATGCTAAGAGGAGCAGGAAAAAGCAAAAAATTTCAGAATTGCACCTTGCAATGCGGAGAAATTACAGTTTGTGCATTTACAATATTCATTGATTTTTGCCATTGAAAAACATCCAGAAATGATTGAAGCTACTGACTGAATGAAAGAAGCTGGCATCTCACTCTCTTTGAATCTTCTTTATCATGCTAAGAGGAGCAGGAAAAAGCAAAAAATTTCAGAATTGCACCTTGCAATGCGGAGAAATTACTGTTTGTGCATTTACAATATTCATTGATTTTTGCCATTGAAAAACATCATGTTATTCATATACCAGAAATGTTTGAAGCTACTGACTGAATGAAAGGAGCTGGCATCTCACTCTCTTTGAATCTTCTTTATCATGCTAAGAGGAGCAGGAAAAAGCAAAAATTTTCAGACTTGCACCTTGCAATGCGGAGAAATTACTGTTTGTGCATTTACAATATTCATTGATTTTTGCCATTGAAAAACGTCCAGAAATGATTGAAGCTACTGACTGAATGAAAGTAGCTGGCATCTCACTCTCTTTGAATCTTCTTTATCATGCTAAGAGGAGCAGGAAAAAGCAAAAATTTTCAGACTTGCACCTTGCAATGCGGAGAAATTACTGTTTGTGCATTTACAATATTCATTGATTTTTGCCATTGAAAAACGTCCAGAAATGATTGAAGGTACTGACTGAATGAAAGGAGCTGGCATCTCACTCTCTTTGAATCTTCTTTATCATGCTAAGAGGAGCAGGAAAAAGCAAAAAATTTTAGAATTGCACATTGCAATGTGGAGAAATTACTGTTTGTGCATTTACAATATTCATTGATTTTTACCATTGAAAAACGTCCAGAAATGATTGAAGCTACTGACTGAATGAAAGTAGCTGGCATCTCACTCTCTTTGAATCTTCTTTATCATGCTAAGAGGAGCAGGAAAAAGCAAAAAATTTCAGACTTGCACCTTGCAATGCGGAGAAATTACTGTTTGTGCATTTACAATATTCATTGATTTTTGCCATTGAAAAACATCATGTTATTCATATACCAGAAATGTTTGAAGCCACTGACTGAATGAAAGGAGCTGGCATCTCACTCTCTTTGAATCTTCTTTATCCTGCTAAGAGGAGCAGGAAAAAGCAAAAAATTTCAGAATTGCACCTTGCAATGCGGAGAAATTACTGTTTGTGCATTTACAATATTCATTGATTTTTGCCATTGAAAAACGTCCAGAAATGATTGAAGCTACTGACTGAATGAAAGGAGCTGGCATCTCACTCTCTTTGTATCTTCTTTATCATGCTAAGAGGAGCAGGAAAAAGCAAAAAATTTCAGAATTGCACCTTGCAATGCGGAGAAATTACTGTTTGTGCATTTACAATATTCATTGATTTTTGCCATTGAAAAACGTCCAGAAATGATTGAAGCTACTGACTGAATGAAAGGAGCTGGCATCTCACTCTCTTTGAATCTTCTTTATCATGCTAAGAGGAGCAGGAAAAAGCAAAAAATTTCAGAATTGCACGTTGCAATGCGGAGAAATTACTGTTTGTGCATTTACAATATTCATTGATTTTTGCCATTGAAAAACATGTTATTCATATACCAGAAATGTTTGAAGCTACTGACTGAATGAAAGGAGCTGGCATCTCACTCTCTTTGAATCTTCTTTATCATGCTAAGAGGAGCAGGAAAAAGCAAAAAATTTCAGAATTGCACCTTGCAATGTGGAGAAATTACTGTTTGTGCATTTACAATATTCATTGATTTTTACCATTGAAAAACGTCCAGAAATGATTGAAGCTACTGACTGAATGAAAGGAGCTGGCATCTCACTCTCTTTGAATCTTCTTTATCATGCTAAGAGGAGCAGGAAAAAGCAAAAAATTTCAGACTTGCACCTTGCAATGCGGAGAAATTACTGTTTGTGCATTTACAATATTCATTGATTTTTGCCATTGAAAAACATCATGTTATTCATATACCAGAAATGTTTGAAGCTACTGACTGAATGAAAGGAGCTGGCATCTCACTCTCTTTGAATCTTCTTTATCATGCTAAGAGGAGCAGGAAAAAGCAAAAAATTTCAGACTTGCACCTTGCAATGCGGAGAAATTACTGTTTGTGGATTTACAATATTCATTGATTTTTGCCATTGAAAAACATCATGTTATTCATATACCAGAAATGTTTGAAGCTACTGACTGAATGAAAGGAGCTGGCATCTCACTCTCTTTGAATCTTCTTTATCATGCTAAGAGGAGCAGGAAAAAGCAAAAAATTTCAGAATTGCACCTTGCAATGCGGAGAAATTACTGTTTGTGCATTTACAATATTCATTGATTTTTGCCATTGAAAAACGTCCAGAAATGATTGAAGCTACTGACTGAATGAAAGGAGCTGGCATCTCACTCTCTTTGAATCTTCTTTATCATGCTAAGAGGAGCAGGAAAAAGCAAAAAATTTCAGAATTGCACCTTGCAATGCGGAGAAATTACTGTTTGTGCATTTACAATATTCATTGATTTTTGCCATTGAAAAACGTCCAGAAATGATTGAAGCTACTGACTGAATGAAAGGAGCTGGCATCTCACTCTCTTTGAATCTTCTTTATCATGCTAAGAGGAGCAGGAAAAAGCAAAAAATTTCAGAATTGCACCTTGCAATGCGGAGAAATTACTGTTTGTGCATTTACAATATTCGTTGATTTTTGCCATTGAAAAACGTCCAGAAATGATTGAAGCTACTGACTGAATGAAAGGAGCTGGCATCTCACTCTCTTTGAATCTTCTTTATCATGCTAAGAGGAGCAGGAAAATGCAAAAAATTTCAGAATTGCACCTTGCAATGCGGAGAAATTACAGTTTGTGCATTTACAATATTCATTGATTTTTGCCATTGAAAAACGTCCAGAAATGATTGAAGCTACTGACTGAATGAAAGGAGCTGGCATCTCACTCTCTTTGAATCTTCTTTATCATGCTAAGAGGAGCAGGAAAAAGCAAAAAATTTCAGAATTGCACCTTGCAATGCGGAGAAATTACTGTTTGTGCATTTACAATATTCATTGATTTTTGCCATTGAAAAACATGTTATTCATATACCAGAAATGTTTGAAGCTCCTGACTGAATGAAAGGAGCTGGCACCTCACTCTCTTTGAATCTTCTTTATCATGCTAAGAGGAGCAGGAAAAAGCAAAAAATTTCAGAATTGCACCTTGCAATGCGGAGAAATTACTGTTTGTGCATTTACAATATTCATTGATTTTTGCCATTGAAAAACGTCCAGAAATGATAGAAGCTACTGACTGAATGAAAGGAGCTGGCATCTCACTCTCTTTGAATCTTCTTTATCATGCTAAGAGGAGCAGGAAAAAGCAAAAAATTTCAGAATTGCACCTTGCAATGCGGAGAAATTACTGTTTGTGCATTTACAATATTCATTGATTTTTGCCATTGAAAAATGTCCAGAAATGATTGAAGCTACTGACTGAATGAAAGGAGCTGGCATCTCACTCTCTTTGAATCTTCTTTATCATGCTAAGAGGAGCAGGAAAAAGCAAAAAATTTCAGAATTGCGCCTTGCAATGCGGAGAAATTACTGTTTGTGCATTTACAAAATTCATTGATTTTTGCCATTGAAAAACATCATGTTATTCATATACCAGAAATGATTGAAGCTACTGACTGAAGGAAAGGAGCTGGCATCTCACTCTCTTTGAATCTTCTTTATCATGCTAAGAGGAGCAGGAAAAAGCAAAAAATTTCAGAATTGCACCTTGCAATGCGGAGAAATTACTGTTTGTGCATTTACAATATTCATTGATTTTTGCCATTGAAAAACGTCCAGAAATGATTGAAGCTACTGACTGAATGAAAGGAGCTGGCATCTCACTCTCTTTGAATCTTCTTTATCATGCTAAGAGGAGCAGGAAAAAGCAAAAAATTTCAGAATTGCACCTTGCAATGCGGAGAAATTACTGTTTGTGCATTTACAATATTCATTGATTTTTGCGATTGAAAAACATCATGTTATTCATATACCAGAAATGATTGAAGCTACTGACTGAATGAAAGGAGCTGGCATCTCACTCTCTTTGAATCTTCTTTATCATGCTAAGAGGAGCAGGAAAAAGTAAAAAATTTCAGAATTGCACCTTGCAATGCGGAGAAATTACTGTTTGTGCATTTACAATATTCAATGATTTTTGCCATTGAAAAACGTCCAGAAATGATTGAAGCTACTGACTGAATGAAAGGAGCTGGTATCTCACTCTCTTTGAATCTTGTTTATCATGCTAAGAGGAGCAGGAAAAAGCAAAAAATTTCAGAATTGCACCTTGCAATGCGGAGAAATTACTGTTTGTGCATTTACAATATTCATTGATTTTTGCCATTGAAAAACGTCCAGAAATGATTGAAGCTACTGACTGAATGAAAGGAGCTGGCATCTCACTCTCTTTGAATCTTCTTTATCATGCTAAGAGGAGCAGGAAAAAGCAAAAAATTTCAGAATTGCACCTTGCAATGCGGAGAAATTACTGTTTGTGCATTTACAATATTCATTGATTTTTGCTATTGAAAAACATCATGTTATTCATATACCAGAAATGATTGAAGCTACTGACTGAATGAAAGGAGCTGGCATCTCACTCTCTTTGAATCTTCTTTATCATGCTAAGAGGAGCAGGAAAAAGCAAAAAATTTCAGAATTGCACCTTGCAATGCGGAGAAATTACAGTTTGTGCATTTACAATATTCATTGATTTTTGCCATAGAAAAACGTCCAGAAATGATTGAAGCTACTGACTGAATGAAAGGAGCTGGCATCTCACTCTCTTTGAATATTCTTTATCATGCTAAGAGGAGCAGGAAAAAGCAAAAAATTTCAGAATTGCACCTTGCAATGCGGAGAAATTACTGTTTGTGCATTTACAATATTCATTGATTTTTGCCATTGAAAAACGTCCAGAAATGATTGAAGGTACTGACTGAATGAAAGGAGCTGGAATATCACTCTCTTTGAATCTTCTTTATCATGCTAAGAGGAGCAGGAAAAAGCAAAAAATTTCAGAATTGCACCTTGCAATGCGGAGAAATTACTGTTTGTGCATTTACAATATTCATTGATTTTTGCCATTGAAAAACGTCCAGAAATGATTGAAGCTACTGACTGAATGAAAGGAGCTGGCATCTCACTCTCTTTGAATCTTCTTTATCATGCTAAGAGGAGCAGGAAAAAGCAAAAAATTTCAGAATTGCACCTTGCAATGCGGAGAAATTACTGTTTGTGCATTTACAATATTCATTGATTTTTGCCATTGAAAAATGTCCAGAAATGATTGAAGCTACTGACTGAATGAAAGGAGCTGGCATCTCACTCTCTTTGAATCTTCTTTATCATGCTAAGAGGAGCAGGAAAAAGCAAAAAATTTCAGAATTGCGCCTTGCAATGCGGAGAAATTACTGTTTGTGCATTTACAAAATTCATTGATTTTTGCCATTGAAAAAAATCATGTTATTCATATACCAGAAATGATTGAAGCTACTGACTGAAGGAAAGGAGCTGGCATCTCACTCTCTTTGAATCTTCTTTATCATGCTAAGAGGAGCAGGAAAAAGCAAAAAATTTCAGAATTGCACCTTGCAATGCGGAGAAATTACTGTTTGTGCATTTACAATATTCATTGATTTTTGCCATTGAAAAACATCCAGAAATGATTGAAGCTACTGACTGAATGAAAGGAGCTGGCATCTCACTCTCTTTGAATCTTCTTTATCATGCTAAGAGGAGCAGGAAAAAGCAAAAAATTTCAGAATTGCACCTTGCAATGCGGAGAAATTACAGTTTGTGCATTTACAATATTCATTGATTTTTGCCATTGAAAAACGTCCAGAAATGATTGAAGCTACTGACTGAATGAAAGGAGCTGGCATCTCACTCTCTTTGAATATTCTTTATCATGCTAAGAGGAGCAGGAAAAAGCAAAAAATTTCAGAATTGCACCTTGCAATGCGGAGAAATTACTGTTTGTGCATTTACAATATTCATTGATTTTTGCCATTGAAAAACGTCCAGAAATGATTGAAGGTACTGACTGAATGAAAGGAGCTGGAATATCACTCTCTTTGAATCTTCTTTATCATGCTAAGAGGAGCAGGAAAAAGCAAAAAATTTCAGAATTGCACCTTGCAATGCGGAGAAATTACTGTTTGTGCATTTACAATATTCATTGATTTTTGCCATTGAAAAACGTCCAGAAATGATTGAAGCTACTGACTGAATGAAAGGAGCTGGCATCTCACTCTCTTTGAATCTTCTTTATCATGCTAAGAGGAGCAGGAAAAAGCAAAAAATTTCAGAATTGCACCTTGCAATGCGGAGAAATTACTGTTTGTGCATTTACAATATTCATTGATTTTTGCCATTGAAAAATGTCCAGAAATGATTGAAGCTACTGACTGAATGAAAGGAGCTGGCATCTCACTCTCTTTGAATCTTCTTTATCATGCTAAGAGGAGCAGGAAAAAGCAAAAAATTTCAGAATTGCGCCTTGCAATGCGGAGAAATTACTGTTTGTGCATTTACAAAATTCATTGATTGTTGCCATTGAAAAACATCATGTTATTCATATACCAGAAATGATTGAAGCTACTGACTGAAGGAAAGGAGCTGGCATCTCACTCTCTTTGAATCTTCTTTATCATGCTAAGAGGAGCAGGAAAAAGCAAAAAATTTCAGAATTGCACCTTGCAATGCGGAGAAATTACTGTTTGTGCATTTACAATATTCATTGATTTTTGCCATTGAAAAACATCCAGAAATGATTGAAGCTACTGACTGAATGAAAGGAGCTGGCATCTCACTCTCTTTGAATCTTCTTTATCATGCTAAGAGGAGCAGGAAAAAGCAAAAAATTTCAGAATTGCACCTTGCAATGCGGAGAAATTACTGTTTGTGCATTTACAATATTCATTGATTTTTGCGATTGAAAAACATCATGTTATTCATATACCAGAAATGATTGAAGCTACTGACTGAATGAAAGGAGCTGGCATCTCACTCTCTTTGAATCTTCTTTATCATGCTAAGAGGAGCAGGAAAAAGTAAAAAATTTCAGAATTGCACCTTGCAATGCGGAGAAATTACTGTTTGTGCATTTACAATATTCAATGATTTTTGCCATTGAAAAACGTCCAGAAATGATTGAAGCTACTGACTGAATGAAAGGAGCTGGCATCTCACTCTCTTTGAATCTTGTTTATCATGCTAAGAGGAGCAGGAAAAAGCAAAAAATTTCAGAATTGCACCTTGCAATGCGGAGAAATTACTGTTTGTGCATTTACAATATTCATTGATTTTTGCCATTGAAAAACGTCCAGAAATGATTGAAGCTACTGACTGAATGAAAGGAGCTGGCATCTCACTCTCTTTGAATCTTCTTTATCATGCTAAGAGGAGCAGGAAAAAGCAAAAAATTTCAGAATTGCACCTTGCAATGCGGAGAAATTACTGTTTGTGCATTTACAATATTCATTGATTTTTGCCATTGAAAAACATCATGTTATTCATATACCAGAAATGATTGAAGCTACTGACTGAATGAAAGGAGCTGGCATCTCACTCTCTGTGAATCTTCTTTATCATGCTAAGAGGAGCAGGAAAAAGCAAAAAATTTCAGAATTGCACCTTGCAATGCGGAGAAATTACTGTTTGTGCATTTACAATATTCATTGATTTTTGCCATTGAAAAACGTCCAGAAATGATTGAAGCTACTGACTGAATGAAAGGAGCTGGCATCTCACTCTCTTTGAATCTTGTTTATCATGCTAAGAGGAGCAGGAAAAAGCAAAAAATTTCAGAATTGCACCTTGCAATGCGGAGAAATTACTGTTTGTGCATTTACAATATTCATTGATTTTTGCCATTGAAAAACGTCCAGAAATGATTGAAGCTACTGACTGAATGAAAGGAGCTGGCATCTCACTCTCTTTGAATCTTCTTTATCATGCTAAGAGGAGCAGGAAAAAGCAAAAAATTTCAGAATTGCACCTTGCAATGCGGAGAAATTACTGTTTGTGCATTTACAATATTCATTGATTTTTGCTATTGAAAAACATCATGTTATTCATATACCAGAAATGATTGAAGCTACTGACTGAATGAAAGGAGCTGGCATCTCACTCTCTTTGAATCTTCTTTATCATGCTAAGAGGAGCAGGAAAAAGCAAAAAATTTCAGAATTGCACCTTGCAATGCGGAGAAATTACAGTTTGTGCATTTACAATATTCATTGATTTTTGCCATTGAAAAACGTCCAGAAATGATTGAAGCTACTGACTGAATGAAAGGAGCTGGCATCTCACTCTCTTTGAATCTTCTTTATCATGCTAAGAGGAGCAGGAAAAAGCAAAAAATTTCAGAATTGCACCTTGCAATGCGGAGAAATTACTGTTTGTGCATTTACAATATTCATTGATTTTTGCCATTGAAAAACGTCCAGAAATGATTGAAGGTACTGACTGAATGAAAGGAGCTGGCATCTCACTCTCTTTGAATCTTCTTTATCATGCTAAGAGGAGCAGGAAAAAGCAAAAAATTTCAGAATTGCACCTTGCAATGCGGAGAAATTACTGTTTGTGCATTTACAATATTCATTGATTTTTGCCATTGAAAAACGTCCAGAAATGATTGAAGCTACTGACTGAATGAAAGGAGCTGGCATCTCACTCTCTTTGAATCTTCTTTATCATGCTAAGAGGAGCAGGAAAAAGCAAAAAATTTCAGAATTGCACCTTGCAATGCGGAGAAATTACTGTTTGTGCATTTACAATATTCATTGATTTTTGCCATTGAAAAACGTCCAGAAATGATTGAAGGTACTGACTGAATGAAAGGAGCTGGCATCTCACTCTCTTTGAATCTTCTTTATCATGCTAAGAGGAGCAGGAAAAAGCAAAAAATTTCAGAATTGCACCTTGCAATGCGGAGAAATTACTGTTTGTGCATTTACAATATTCATTGATTTTTGCCATTGAAAAACGTCCAGAAATGATTGAAGCTACTGACTGAATGAAAGGAGCTGGCATCTCACTCTCTTTGAATCTTCTTTATCATGCTAAGAGGAGCAGGAAAAAGCAAAAAATTTCAGAATTGCACCTTGCAATGCGGAGAAATTACTGTTTGTGCATTTACAATATTCATTGATTTTTGCCATTGAAAAACATCATGTTATTCATATACCAGAAATGTTTGAAGCTACTGACTGAATGAAAGGAGTTGGCATCTCACTCTCTTTGAATCTTCTTTATCATGCTAAGAGGAGCAGGAAAAAGCAAAAAATTTCAGAATTGCACCTTGCAATGCGGAGAAATTACTGTTTGTGCATTTACAATATTCATTGATTTTTGCCATTGAAAAACATCATGTTATTCATATACCAGAAATGTTTGAAGCTACTGACTGAATGAAAGGAGCTGGCATCTCACTCTCTTTGAATCTTCTTTATCATGCTAAGAGGAGCAGGAAAAAGCAAAAAATTTTAGAATTGCACATTGCAATGTGGAGAAATTACTGTTTGTGCATTTACAATATTCATTGATTTTTACCATTGAAAAACGTCCAGAAATGATTGAAGCTACTGACTGAATGAAAGTAGCTGGCATCTCACTCTCTTTGAATCTTCTTTATCATGCTAAGAGGAGCAGGAAAAAGCAAAAAATTTCAGACTTGCACCTTGCAATGCGGAGAAATTACTGTTTGTGCATTTACAATATTCATTGATTTTTGCCATTGAAAAACATCATGTTATTCATATACCAGAAATGTTTGAAGCTACTGACTGAATGAAAGGAGCTGGCATCTCACTCTCTTTGAATCTTCTTTATCATGCTAAGAGGAGCAGGAAAAAGCAAAAAATTTCAGAATTGCACCTTGCAATGCGGAGAAATTACTGTTTGTGCATTTACAATATTCATTGATTATTGCCATTGAAAAACGTCCAGAAATGATTGAAGCTACTGACTGAATGAAAGGAGCTGGCATCTCACTCTCTTTGAATCTTCTTTATCATGCTAAGAGGAGCAGGAAAAAGCAAAAAATTTCAGAATTGCACCTTGCAATGCGGAGAAATTACTGTTTGTGCATTTACAATATTCATTGATTTTTGCCATTGAAAAACGTCCAGAAATGATTGAAGCTACTGACTGAATGAAAGGAGCTGGCATCTCACTCTCTTTGAATCTTCTTTATCATGCTAAGAGGAGCAGGAAAAAGCAAAAAATTTCAGAATTGCACCTTGCAATGCGGAGAAATTACTGTTTGTGCATTTACAATATTCATTGATTTTTGCCATTGAAAAACATGTTATTCATATACCAGAAATGTTTGAAGCTACTGACTGAATGAAAGGAGCTGGCACCTCACTCTCTTTGAATCTTCTTTATCATGCTAAGAGGAGCGAGAAAAAGCAAAAAATTTCAGAATTGCACCTTGCAATGCGGAGAAATTACTGTTTGTGCATTTATAATATTCAATGATTTTTGCCATTGAAAAACGTCCAGAAATGATTGAAGCTACTGACTGAACGAAAGGAGCTGGCATCTCACTCTCTTTGAATCTTCTTTATCATGCTAAGAGGAGCAGGAAAAAGCAAAAAATTTCAGAATTGCACCTTGCAATGCGGAGAAATTACTGTTTGTGCATTTACAATATTCATTGATTTTTGCCATTGAAAAACGTCCAGAAATGATTGAAGCTACTGACTGAATGAAAGGAGCTGGCATCTCACTCTCTTTGAATCTTCTTTATCATGCTAAGAGGAGCAGGAAAAAGCAAAAAATTTCAGAATTGCACCTTGCAATGCGGAGAAATTACTGTTTGTGCATTTACAATATTCATTGATTTTTGCCATTGAAAAACATCATGTTATTCATATACCAGAAATGTTTGAAGCTACTGACTGAATGAAAGGAGCTGGCATCTCACTCTCTTTGAATCTTCTTTATCATGCTAAGAGGAGCAGGAAAAAGCAAAAAATTTCAGAATTGCACCTTGCAATGTGGAGAAATTACTGTTTGTGCATTTACAATATTCATTGATTTTTGCCATTGAAAAACATCATGTTATTCATATACCAGAAATGTTTGAAGCTACTGACTGAATGAAAGGAGCTGGCATCTCACTCTCTTTGAATCTTCTTTATCATGCTAAGAGGAGCAGGAAAAAGCAAAAAATTTCAGAATTGCACCTTGCAATGTGGAGAAATTACTGTTTGTGCATTTACAATATTCATTGATTTTTACCATTGAAAAACGTCCAGAAATGATTGAAGCTACTGACTGAATGAAAGTAGCTGGCATCTCACTCTCTTTGAATCTTCTTTATCATGCTAAGAGGAGCAGGAAAAAGCAAAAAATTTCAGACTTGCACCTTGCAATGCGGAGAAATTACTGTTTGTGCATTTACAATATTCATTGATTTTTGCCATTGAAAAACATCATGTTATTCATATACCAGAAATGTTTGAAGCTACTGACTGAATGAAAGGAGCTGGCATCTCACTCTCTTTGAATCTTCTTTATCATGCTAAGAGGAGCAGGAAAAAGCAAAAAATTTCAGAATTGCACCTTGCAATGTGGAGAAATTACTGATTGTGCATTTACAATATTCATTGATTTTTACCATTGAAAAACGTCCAGAAATGATTGAAGCTACTGACTGAATGAAAGTAGCTGGCATCTCACTCTCTTTGAATCTTCTTTATCATGCTAAGAGGAGCAGGAAAAAGCAAAAAATTTCAGACTTGCACCTTGCAATGCGGAGAAATTACTGTTTGTGCATTTACAATATTCATTGATTTTTGCCATTGAAAAACATCATGTTATTCATATACCAGAAATGTTTGAAGCTACTGACTGAATCAAAGGAGCTGGCATCTCACTCTCTTTGAATCTTCTTTATCATGCTAAGAGGAGCAGGAAAAAGCAAAAAATTTCAGAATTGCACCTTGCAATGCGGAGAAATTACTGTTTGTGCATTTACAATATTCATTGATTTTTGCCATTGAAAAACGTCCAGAAATGATTGAAGCTACTGACTGAATGAAAGGAGCTGGCATCTCACTCTCTTTGAATCTTCTTTATCATGCTAAGAGGAGCAGGAAAAAGCAAAAAATTTCAGAATTGCACCTTGCAATGCGGAGAAATTACTGTTTGTGCATTTACAATATTCATTGATTTTTGCCATTGAAAAACGTCCAGAAATGATTGAAGCTACTGACTGAATGAAAGGAGCTGGCATCTCACTCTCTTTGAATCTTCTTTATCATGCTAAGAGGAGCAGGAAAAAGCAAAAAATTTCAGAATTGCACCTTGCAATGCGGAGAAATTACTGTTTGTGCATTTACAATATTCATTGATTTTTGCCATTGAAAAACATCATGTTATTCATATACCAGAAATGTTTGAAGCTACTGACTGAATGAAAGGAGCTGGCATCTCACTCTCTTTGAATCTTCTTTATCATGCTAAGAGGAGCAGGAAAAAGCAAAAAATTTCAGAATTGCACCTTGCAATGTGGAGAAATTACTGTTTGTGCATTTACAATATTCATTGATTTTTACCATTGAAAAACGTCCAGAAATGATTGAAGCTACTGACTGAATGAAAGTAGCTGGCATCTCACTCTCTTTGAATCTTCTTTATCATGCTAAGAGGAGCAGGAAAAAGCAAAAAATTTCAGACTTGCACCTTGCAATGCGGAGAAATTACTGTTTGTGCATTTACAATATTCATTGATTTTTGCCATTGAAAAACATCATGTTATTCATATACCAGAAATGTTTGAAGCTACTGACTGAATGAAAGGAGCTGGCATCTCACTCTCTTTGAATCTTCTTTATCATGCTAAGAGGAGCAGGAAAAAGCAAAAAATTTCAGAATTGCACCTTGCAATGTGGAGAAATTACTGATTGTGCATTTACAATATTCATTGATTTTTACCATTGAAAAACGTCCAGAAATGATTGAAGCTACTGACTGAATGAAAGTAGCTGGCATCTCACTCTCTTTGAATCTTCTTTATCATGCTAAGAGGAGCAGGAAAAAGCAAAAAATTTCAGACTTGCACCTTGCAATGCGGAGAAATTACTGTTTGTGCATTTACAATATTCATTGATTTTTGCCATTGAAAAACATCATGTTATTCATATACCAGAAATGTTTGAAGCTACTGACTGAATCAAAGGAGCTGGCATCTCACTCTCTTTGAATCTTCTTTATCATGCTAAGAGGAGCAGGAAAAAGCAAAAAATTTCAGAATTGCACCTTGCAATGCGGAGAAATTACTGTTTGTGCATTTACAATATTCATTGATTTTTGCCATTGAAAAACGTCCAGAAATGATTGAAGCTACTGACTGAATGAAAGGAGCTGGCATCTCACTCTCTTTGAATCTTCTTTATCATGCTAAGAGGAGCAGGAAAAAGCAAAAAATTTCAGAATTGCACCTTGCAATGCGGAGAAATTACTGTTTGTGCATTTACAATATTCATTGATTTTTGCCATTGAAAAACGTCCAGAAATGATTGAAGCTACTGACTGAATGAAAGGAGCTGGCATCTCACTCTCTTTAAATCTTCTTTATCATGCTAAGAGGAGCAGGAAAAAGCAAAAAATTTCAGAATTGCACCTTGCAATGCGGAGAAATTACTGTTTGTGCATTTACAATATTCATTGATTTTTGCCATTGAAAAACATCATGTTATTCATATACCAGAAATGTTTGAAGCTACTGACTGAATGAAAGGAGTTGGCATCTCACTCTCTTTGAATCTTCTTTATCATGCTAAGAGGAGCAGGAAAAAGCAAAAAATTTCAGAATTGCACCTTGCAATGCGGAGAAATTACTGTTTGTGCATTTACAATATTCATTGATTTTTGCCATTGAAAAACATCATGTTATTCATACACCAGAAATGTTTGAAGCTACTGACTGAATGAAAGGAGCTGGCATCTCACTCTCTTTGAATCTTCTTTATCATGCTAAGAGGAGCAGGAAAAAGCAAAAAATTTTAGAATTGCACATTGCAATGTGGAGAAATTACTGTTTGTGCATTTACAATATTCATTGATTTTTACCATTGAAAAACGTCCAGAAATGATTGAAGCTACTGACTGAATGAAAGTAGCTGGCATCTCACTCTGTTTGAATCTTCTTTATCATGCTAAGAGGAGCAGGAAAAAGCAAAAAATTTCAGACTTGCACCTTGCAATGCGGAGAAATTACTGTTTGTGCATTTACAATATTCATTGATTTTTGCCATTGAAAAACATTATGTTATTCATATACCAGAAATGTTTGAAGCTACTGACTGAATGAAAGGAGCTGGCATCTCACTCTCTTTGAATCTTCTTTATCATGCTAAGAGGAGCAGGAAAAAGCAAAAAATTTCAGAATTGCACCTTGCAATGCGGAGAAATTACTGTTTGTGCATTTACAATATTCATTGATTTTTGCCATTGAAAAACGTCCAGAAATGATTGAAGCTACTGACTGAATGAAAGGAGCTGGCATCTCACTCTCTTTGAATCTTCTTTATCATGCTAAGAGGAGCAGGAAAAAGCAAAAAATTTCAGAATTGCACCTTGCAATGCGGAGAAATTACTGTTTGTGCATTTACAATATTCATTGATTTTTGCCATTGAAAAACGTCCAGAAATGATTGAAGCTACTGACTGAATGAAAGGAGCTGGCATCTCACTCTCTTTGAATCTTCTTTATCATGCTAAGAGGAGCAGGAAAAAGCAAAAAATTTCAGAATTGCACCTTGCAATGCGGAGAAATTACTGTTTGTGCATTTACAATATTCATTGTTTTTTGCCATTGAAAAACATGTTATTCATATACCAGAAATGTTTGAAGCTACTGACTGAATGAAAGGAGCTGGCACCTCACTCTCTTTGAATCTTCTTTATCATGCTAAGAGGAGCGAGAAAAAGCAAAAAATTTCAGAATTGCACCTTGCAATGCGGAGAAATTACTGTTTGTGCATTTACAATATTCATTGATTTTTGCCATTGAAAAACGTCCAGAAATGATTGAAGGTACTGACTGAATGAAAGGAGCTGGCATCTCACTCTCTTTGAATCTTCTTTATCATGCTAAGAGGAGCAGGAAAAAGCAAAAAATTTCAGAATTGCACCTTGCAATGCGGAGAAATTACTGTTTGTGCATTTACAATATTCATTGATTTTTGCCATTGAAAAACGTCCAGAAATGATTGAAGCTACTGACTGAATGAAAGGAGCTGGCATCTCACTCTCTTTGAATGTTCTTTATCATGCTAAGAGGAGCAGGAAAAAGCAAAAAATTTCAGAATTGCACCTTGCAATGTGGAGAAATTACTGTTTGTGCATTTACAATATTCATTGATTTTTACCATTGAAAAACGTCCAGAAATGATTGAAGCTACTGACTGAATGAAAGTAGCTGGCATCTCACTCTCTTTGAATCTTCTTTATCATGCTAAGAGGAGCAGGAAAAAGCAAAAATTTTCAGACTTGCACCTTGCAATGCGGAGAAATTACTGTTTGTGCATTTACAATATTCATTGATTTTTGCCATTGAAAAACGTCCAGAAATGATTGAAGGTACTGACTGAATGAAAGGAGCTGGCATCTCACTCTCTTTGAATCTTCTTTATCATGCTAAGAGGAGCAGGAAAAAGCAAAAAATTTTAGAATTGCACATTGCAATGTGGAGAAATTACTGTTTGTGCATTTACAATATTCATTGATTTTTACCATTGAAAAACGTCCAGAAATGATTGAAGCTACTGACTGAATGAAAGTAGCTGGCATCTCACTCTCTTTGAATCTTCTTTATCATGCTAAGAGGAGCAGGAAAAAGCAAAAAATTTCAGACTTGCACCTTGCAATGCGGAGAAATTACTGTTTGTGCATTTACAATATTCATTGATTTTTGCCATTGAAAAACATCATGTTATTCATATACCAGAAATGTTTGAAGCCACTGACTGAATGAAAGGAGCTGGCATCTCACTCTCTTTGAATCTTCTTTATCCTGCTAAGAGGAGCAGGAAAAAGCAAAAAATTTCAGAATTGCACCTTGCAATGCGGAGAAATTACTGTTTGTGCATTTACAATATTCATTGATTTTTGCCATTGAAAAACGTCCAGAAATGATTGAAGCTACTGACTGAATGAAAGGAGCTGGCATCTCACTCTCTTTGTATCTTCTTTATCATGCTAAGAGGAGCAGGAAAAAGCAAAAAATTTCAGAATTGCACCTTGCAATGCGGAGAAATTACTGTTTGTGCATTTACAATATTCATTGATTTTTGCCATTGAAAAACGTCCAGAAATGATTGAAGCTACTGACTGAATGAAAGGAGCTGGCATCTCACTCTCTTTGAATCTTCTTTATCATGCTAAGAGGAGCAGGAAAAAGCAAAAAATTTCAGAATTGCACGTTGCAATGCGGAGAAATTACTGTTTGTGCATTTACAATATTCATTGATTTTTGCCATTGAAAAACATGTTATTCATATACCAGAAATGTTTGAAGCTACTGACTGAATGAAAGGAGCTGGCACCTCACTCTCTTTGAATCTTCTTTATCATGCTAAGAGGAGCGGGAAAAAGCAAAAAATTTCAGAATTGCACCTTGCAATGCGGAGAAATTACTGTTTGTGCATTTACAATATTCATTGATTTTTGCCATTGAAAAACGTCCAGAAATGATTGAAGGTACTGACTGAATGAAAGGAGCTGGCATCTCACTCTCTTTGAATCTTCTTTATCATGCTAAGAGGAGCAGGAAAAAGCAAAAAATTTCAGAATTGCACCTTGCAATGCGGAGAAATTACTGTTTGTGCATTTACAATATTCATTGATTTTTGCCATTGAAAAACGTCCAGAAATGATTGAAGCTACTGACTGAATGAAAGGAGCTGGCATCTCACTCTCTTTGAATCTTCTTTATCATGCTAAGAGGAGCAGGAAAAAGCAAAAAATTTCAGAATTGCACCTTGCAATGCGGAGAAATTACAGTTTGTGCATTTACAATATTCATTGATTTTTGCCATTGAAAAACATCCAGAAATGATTGAAGCTACTGACTGAATGAAAGAAGCTGGCATCTCACTCTCTTTGAATCTTCTTTATCATGCTAAGAGGAGCAGGAAAAAGCAAAAAATTTCAGAATTGCACCTTGCAATGCGGAGAAATTACTGTTTGTGCATTTACAATATTCATTGATTTTTGCCATTGAAAAACATCATGTTATTCATATACCAGAAATGTTTGAAGCTACTGACTGAATGAAAGGAGCTGGCATCTCACTCTCTTTGAATCTTCTTTATCATGCTAAGAGGAGCAGGAAAAAGCAAAAAATTTCAGAATTGCACCTTGCAATGTGGAGAAATTACTGTTTGTGCATTTACAATATTCATTGATTTTTACCATTGAAAAACGTCCAGAAATGATTGAATCTACTGACTGAATGAAAGGAGCTGGCATCTCACTCTCTTTGAATCTTCTTTATCATGCTAAGAGGAGCAGGAAAAAGCAAAAAATTTCAGACTTGCACCTTGCAATGCGGAGAAATTACTGTTTGTGCATTTACAATATTCATTGATTTTTGCCATTGAAAAACATCATGTTATTCATATACCAGAAATGTTTGAAGCTACTGACTGAATGAAAGGAGCTGGCATCTCACTCTCTTTGAATCTTCTTTATCATGCTAAGAGGAGCAGGAAAAAGCAAAAAATTTCAGACTTGCACCTTGCAATGCGGAGAAATTACTGTTTGTGCATTTACAATATTCATTGATTTTTGCCATTGAAAAACATCATGTTATTCATATACCAGAAATGTTTGAAGCTACTGACTGAATGAAAGGAGCTGGCATCTCACTCTCTTTGAATCTTCTTTATCATGCTAAGAGGAGCAGGAAAAAGCAAAAAATTTCAGAATTGCACCTTGCAATGCGGAGAAATTACTGTTTGTGCATTTACAATATTCATTGATTTTTGCCATTGAAAAACGTCCAGAAATGATTGAAGCTACTGACTGAATGAAAGGAGCTGGCATCTCACTCTCTTTGAATCTTCTTTATCATGCTAAGAGGAGCAGGAAAAAGCAAAAAATTTCAGAATTGCACCTTGCAATGCGGAGAAATTACTGTTTGTGCATTTACAATATTCATTGATTTTTGCCATTGAAAAACGTCCAGAAATGATTGAAGCTACTGACTGAATGAAAGGAGCTGGCATCTCACTCTCTTTGAATCTTCTTTATCATGCTAAGAGGAGCAGGAAAAAGCAAAAAATTTCAGAATTGCACCTTGCAATGCGGAGAAATTACTGTTTGTGCATTTACAATATTCGTTGATTTTTGCCATTGAAAAACGTCCAGAAATGATTGAAGCTACTGACTGAATGAAAGGAGCTGGCATCTCACTCTCTTTGAATCTTCTTTATCATGCTAAGAGGAGCAGGAAAATGCAAAAAATTTCAGAATTGCACCTTGCAATGCGGAGAAATTACAGTTTGTGCATTTACAATATTCATTGATTTTTGCCATTGAAAAACGTCCAGAAATGATTGAAGCTACTGACTGAATGAAAGGAGCTGGCATCTCACTCTCTTTGAATCTTCTTTATCATGCTAAGAGGAGCAGGAAAAAGCAAAAAATTTCAGAATTGCACCTTGCAATGCGGAGAAATTACTGTTTGTGCATTTACAATATTCATTGATTTTTGCCATTGAAAAACATGTTATTCATATACCAGAAATGTTTGAAGCTCCTGACTGAATGAAAGGAGCTGGCACCTCACTCTCTTTGAATCTTCTTTATCATGCTAAGAGGAGCAGGAAAAAGCAAAAAATTTCAGAATTGCACCTTGCAATGCGGAGAAATTACTGTTTGTGCATTTACAATATTCAATGATTTTTGCCATTGAAAAACGTCCAGAAATGATTGAAGCTACTGACTGAATGAAAGGAGCTGGCATCTCACTCTCTTTGAATCTTCTTTATCATGCTAAGAGGAGCAGGAAAAAGCAAAAAATTTCAGAATTGCACCTTGCAATGCGGAGAAATTACTGTTTGTGCATTTACAATATTCATTGATTTTTGCGATTGAAAAACATCATGTTATTCATATACCAGAAATGATTGAAGCTACTGACTGAATGAAAGGAGCTGGCATCTCACTCTCTTTGAATCTTCTTTATCATGCTAAGAGGAGCAGGAAAAAGTAAAAAATTTCAGAATTGCACCTTGCAATGCGGAGAAATTACTGTTTGTGCATTTACAATATTCAATGATTTTTGCCATTGAAAAACATCCAGAAATGATTGAAGCTACTGACTGAATGAAAGGAGCTGGTATCTCACTCTCTTTGAATCTTGTTTATCATGCTAAGAGGAGCAGGAAAAAGCAAAAAATTTCAGAATTGCACCTTGCAATGCGGAGAAATTACTGTTTGTGCATTTACAATATTCATTGATTTTTGCCATTGAAAAACGTCCAGAAATGATTGAAGCTACTGACTGAATGAAAGGAGCTGGCATCTCACTCTCTTTGAATCTTCTTTATCATGCTAAGAGGAGCAGGAAAAAGCAAAAAATTTCAGAATTGCACCTTGCAATGCGGAGAAATTACTGTTTGTGCATTTACAATATTCATTGATTTTTGCTATTGAAAAACATCATGTTATTCATATACCAGAAATGATTGAAGCTACTGACTGAATGAAAGGAGCTGGCATCTCACTCTCTTTGAATCTTCTTTATCATGCTAAGAGGAGCAGGAAAAAGCAAAAAATTTCAGAATTGCACCTTGCAATGCGGAGAAATTACAGTTTGTGCATTTACAATATTCATTGATTTTTGCCATAGAAAAACGTCCAGAAATGATTGAAGCTACTGACTGAATGAAAGGAGCTGGCATCTCACTCTCTGAATATTCTTTATCATGCTAAGAGGAGCAGGAAAAAGCAAAAAATTTCAGAATTGCACCTTGCAATGCGGAGAAATTACTGTTTGTGCATTTACAATATTCATTGATTTTTGCCATTGAAAAACGTCCAGAAATGATTGAAGGTACTGACTGAATGAAAGGAGCTGGAATATTACTCTCTTTGAATCTTCTTTATCATGCTAAGAGGAGCAGGAAAAAGCAAAAAATTTCAGAATTGCACCTTGCAATGCGGAGAAATTACTGTTTGTGCATTTACAATATTCATTGATTTTTGCCATTGAAAAACGTCCAGAAATGATTGAAGCTACTGACTGAATGAAAGGAGCTGGCATCTCACTCTCTTTGAATCTTCTTTATCATGCTAAGAGGAGCAGGAAAAAGCAAAAAATTTCAGAATTGCACCTTGCAATGCGGAGAAATTACTGTTTGTGCATTTACAATATTCATTGATTTTTGCCATTGAAAAATGTCCAGAAATGATTGAAGCTACTGACTGAATGAAAGGAGCTGGCATCTCACTCTCTTTGAATCTTCTTTATCATGCTAAGAGGAGCAGGAAAAAGCAAAAAATTTCAGAATTGCGCCTTGCAATGCGGAGAAATTACTGTTTGTGCATTTACAAAATTCATTGATTTTTGCCATTGAAAAAAATCATGTTATTCATATACCAGAAATGATTGAAGCTACTGACTGAAGGAAAGGAGCTGGCATCTCACTCTCTTTGAATCTTCTTTATCATGCTAAGAGGAGCAGGAAAAAGCAAAAAATTTCAGAATTGCACCTTGCAATGCGGAGAAATTACTGTTTGTGCATTTACAATATTCATTGATTTTTGCCATTGAAAAACATCCAGAAATGATTGAAGCTACTGACTGAATGAAAGGAGCTGGCATCTCACTCTCTTTGAATCTTCTTTATCATGCTAAGAGGAGCAGGAAAAAGCAAAAAATTTCAGAATTGCACCTTGCAATGCGGAGAAATTACAGTTTGTGCATTTACAATATTCATTGATTTTTGCCATTGAAAAACGTCCAGAAATGATTGAAGCTACTGACTGAATGAAAGGAGCTGGCATCTCACTCTCTTTGAATATTCTTTATCATGCTAAAAGGAGCAGGAAAAAGCAAAAAATTTCAGAATTGCACCTTGCAATGCGGAGAAATTACTGTTTGTGCATTTACAATATTCATTGATTTTTGCCATTGAAAAACGTCCAGAAATGATTGAAGGTACTGACTGAATGAAAGGAGCTGGAATATCACTCTCTTTGAATCTTCTTTATCATGCTAAGAGGAGCAGGAAAAAGCAAAAAATTTCAGAATTGCACCTTGCAATGCGGAGAAATTACTGTTTGTGCATTTACAATATTCATTGATTTTTGCCATTGAAAAACGTCCAGAAATGATTGAAGCTACTGACTGAATGAAAGGAGCTGGCATCTCACTCTCTTTGAATCTTCTTTATCATGCTAAGAGGAGCAGGAAAAAGCAAAAAATTTCAGAATTGCACCTTGCAATGCGGAGAAATTACTGTTTGTGCATTTACAATATTCATTGATTTTTGCCATTGAAAAATGTCCAGAAATGATTGAAGCTACTGACTGAATGAAAGGAGCTGGCATCTCACTCTCTTTGAATCTTCTTTATCATGCTAAGAGGAGCAGGAAAAAGCAAAAAATTTCAGAATTGCGCCTTGCAATGCGGAGAAATTACTGTTTGTGCATTTACAAAATTCATTGATTGTTGCCATTGAAAAACATCATGTTATTCATATACCAGAAATGATTGAAGCTACTGACTGAAGGAAAGGAGCTGGCATCTCACTCTCTTTGAATCTTCTTTATCATGCTAAGAGGAGCAGGAAAAAGCAAAAAATTTCAGAATTGCACCTTGCAATGCGGAGAAATTACTGTTTGTGCATTTACAATATTCATTGATTTTTGCCATTGAAAAACATCCAGAAATGATTGAAGCTACTGACTGAATGAAAGGAGCTGGCATCTCACTCTCTTTGAATCTTCTTTATCATGCTAAGAGGAGCAGGAAAAAGCAAAAAATTTCAGAATTGCACCTTGCAATGCGGAGAAATTACTGTTTGTGCATTTACAATATTCATTGATTTTTGCGATTGAAAAACATCATGTTATTCATATACCAGAAATGATTGAAGCTACTGACTGAATGAAAGGAGCTGGCATCTCACTCTCTTTGAATCTTCTTTATCATGCTAAGAGGAGCAGGAAAAAGTAAAAAATTTCAGAATTGCACCTTGCAATGCGGAGAAATTACTGTTTGTGCATTTACAATATTCAATGATTTTTGCCATTGAAAAACGTCCAGAAATGATTGAAGCTACTGACTGAATGAAAGGAGCTGGCATCTCACTCTCTTTGAATCTTGTTTATCATGCTAAGAGGAGCAGGAAAAAGCAAAAAATTTCAGAATTGCACCTTGCAATGCGGAGAAATTACTGTTTGTGCATTTACAATATTCATTGATTTTTGCCATTGAAAAACGTCCAGAAATGATTGAAGCTACTGACTGAATGAAAGGAGCTGGCATCTCACTCTCTTTGAATCTTCTTTATCATGCTAAGAGGAGCAGGAAAAAGCAAAAAATTTCAGAATTGCACCTTGCAATGCGGAGAAATTACTGTTTGTGCATTTACAATATTCATTGATTTTTGCCATTGAAAAACATCATGTTATTCATATACCAGAAATGATTGAAGCTACTGACTGAATGAAAGGAGCTGGCATCTCACTCTCTGTGAATCTTCTTTATCATGCTAAGAGGAGCAGGAAAAAGCAAAAAATTTCAGAATTGCACCTTGCAATGCGGAGAAATTACTGTTTGTGCATTTACAATATTCATTGATTTTTGCCATTGAAAAACGTCCAGAAATGATTGAAGCTACTGACTGAATGAAAGGAGCTGGCATCTCACTCTCTTTGAATCTTGTTTATCATGCTAAGAGGAGCAGGAAAAAGCAAAAAATTTCAGAATTGCACCTTGCAATGCGGAGAAATTACTGTTTGTGCATTTACAATATTCATTGATTTTTGCCATTGAAAAACGTCCAGAAATGATTGAAGCTACTGACTGAATGAAAGGAGCTGGCATCTCACTCTCTTTGAATCTTCTTTATCATGCTAAGAGGAGCAGGAAAAAGCAAAAAATTTCAGAATTGCACCTTGCAATGCGGAGAAATTACTGTTTGTGCATTTACAATATTCATTGATTTTTGCTATTGAAAAACATCATGTTATTCATATACCAGAAATGATTGAAGCTACTGACTGAATGAAAGGAGCTGGCATCTCACTCTCTTTGAATCTTCTTTATCATGCTAAGAGGAGCAGGAAAAAGCAAAAAATTTCAGAATTGCACCTTGCAATGCGGAGAAATTACAGTTTGTGCATTTACAATATTCATTGATTTTTGCCATTGAAAAACGTCCAGAAATGATTGAAGCTACTGACTGAATGAAAGGAGCTGGCATCTCACTCTCTTTGAATCTTCTTTATCATGCTAAGAGGAGCAGGAAAAAGCAAAAAATTTCAGAATTGCACCTTGCAATGCGGAGAAATTACTGTTTGTGCATTTACAATATTCATTGATTTTTGCCATTGAAAAACGTCCAGAAATGATTGAAGGTACTGACTGAATGAAAGGAGCTGGCATCTCACTCTCTTTGAATCTTCTTTATCATGCTAAGAGGAGCAGGAAAAAGCAAAAAATTTCAGAATTGCACCTTGCAATGCGGAGAAATTACTGTTTGTGCATTTACAATATTCATTGATTTTTGCCATTGAAAAACGTCCAGAAATGATTGAAGCTACTGACTGAATGAAAGGAGCTGGCATCTCACTCTCTTTGAATCTTCTTTATCATGCTAAGAGGAGCAGGAAAAAGCAAAAAATTTCAGAATTGCACCTTGCAATGCGGAGAAATTACTGTTTGTGCATTTACAATATTCATTGATTTTTGCCATTGAAAAACGTCCAGAAATGATTGAAGGTACTGACTGAATGAAAGGAGCTGGCATCTCACTCTCTTTGAATCTTCTTTATCATGCTAAGAGGAGCAGGAAAAAGCAAAAAATTTCAGAATTGCACCTTGCAATGCGGAGAAATTACTGTTTGTGCATTTACAATATTCATTGATTTTTGCCATTGAAAAACGTCCAGAAATGATTGAAGCTACTGACTGAATGAAAGGAGCTGGCATCTCACTCTCTTTGAATCTTCTTTATCATGCTAAGAGGAGCAGGAAAAAGCAAAAAATTTCAGAATTGCACCTTGCAATGCGGAGAAATTACTGTTTGTGCATTTACAATATTCATTGATTTTTGCCATTGAAAAACATCATGTTATTCATATACCAGAAATGTTTGAAGCTACTGACTGAATGAAAGGAGTTGGCATCTCACTCTCTTTGAATCTTCTTTATCATGCTAAGAGGAGCAGGAAAAAGCAAAAAATTTCAGAATTGCACCTTGCAATGCGGAGAAATTACTGTTTGTGCATTTACAATATTCATTGATTTTTGCCATTGAAAAACATCATGTTATTCATATACCAGAAATGTTTGAAGCTACTGACTGAATGAAAGGAGCTGGCATCTCACTCTCTTTGAATCTTCTTTATCATGCTAAGAGGAGCAGGAAAAAGCAAAAAATTTTAGAATTGCACATTGCAATGTGGAGAAATTACTGTTTGTGCATTTACAATATTCATTGATTTTTACCATTGAAAAACGTCCAGAAATGATTGAAGCTACTGACTGAATGAAAGTAGCTGGCATCTCACTCTCTTTGAATCTTCTTTATCATGCTAAGAGGAGCAGGAAAAAGCAAAAAATTTCAGACTTGCACCTTGCAATGCGGAGAAATTACTGTTTGTGCATTTACAATATTCATTGATTTTTGCCATTGAAAAACATCATGTTATTCATATACCAGAAATGTTTGAAGCTACTGACTGAATGAAAGGAGCTGGCATCTCACTCTCTTTGAATCTTCTTTATCATGCTAAGAGGAGCAGGAAAAAGCAAAAAATTTCAGAATTGCACCTTGCAATGCGGAGAAATTACTGTTTGTGCATTTACAATATTCATTGATTATTGCCATTGAAAAACGTCCAGAAATGATTGAAGCTACTGACTGAATGAAAGGAGCTGGCATCTCACTCTCTTTGAATCTTCTTTATCATGCTAAGAGGAGCAGGAAAAAGCAAAAAATTTCAGAATTGCACCTTGCAATGCGGAGAAATTACTGTTTGTGCATTTACAATATTCATTGATTTTTGCCATTGAAAAACGTCCAGAAATGATTGAAGCTACTGACTGAATGAAAGGAGCTGGCATCTCACTCTCTTTGAATCTTCTTTATCATGCTAAGAGGAGCAGGAAAAAGCAAAAAATTTCAGAATTGCACCTTGCAATGCGGAGAAATTACTGTTTGTGCATTTACAATATTCATTGATTTTTGCCATTGAAAAACATGTTATTCATATACCAGAAATGTTTGAAGCTACTGACTGAATGAAAGGAGCTGGCACCTCACTCTCTTTGAATCTTCTTTATCATGCTAAGAGGAGCGAGAAAAAGCAAAAAATTTCAGAATTGCACCTTGCAATGCGGAGAAATTACTGTTTGTGCATTTATAATATTCAATGATTTTTGCCATTGAAAAACGTCCAGAAATGATTGAAGCTACTGACTGAACGAAAGGAGCTGGCATCTCACTCTCTTTGAATCTTCTTTATCATGCTAAGAGGAGCAGGAAAAAGCAAAAAATTTCAGAATTGCACCTTGCAATGTGGAGAAATTACTGTTTGTGCATTTACAATATTCATTGATTTTTACCATTGAAAAACGTCCAGAAATGATTGAAGCTACTGACTGAATGAAAGTAGCTGGCATCTCACTCTCTTTGAATCTTCTTTATCATGCTAAGAGGAGCAGGAAAAAGCAAAAAATTTCAGACTTGCACCTTGCAATGCGGAGAAATTACTGTTTGTGCATTTACAATATTCATTGATTTTTGCCATTGAAAAACATCATGTTATTCATATACCAGAAATGTTTGAAGCTACTGACTGAATGAAAGGAGCTGGCATCTCACTCTCTTTGAATCTTCTTTATCATGCTAAGAGGAGCAGGAAAAAGCAAAAAATTTCAGAATTGCACCTTGCAATGTGGAGAAATTACTGATTGTGCATTTACAATATTCATTGATTTTTACCATTGAAAAACGTCCAGAAATGATTGAAGCTACTGACTGAATGAAAGTAGCTGGCATCTCACTCTCTTTGAATCTTCTTTATCATGCTAAGAGGAGCAGGAAAAAGCAAAAAATTTCAGACTTGCACCTTGCAATGCGGAGAAATTACTGTTTGTGCATTTACAATATTCATTGATTTTTGCCATTGAAAAACATCATGTTATTCATATACCAGAAATGTTTGAAGCTACTGACTGAATCAAAGGAGCTGGCATCTCACTCTCTTTGAATCTTCTTTATCATGCTAAGAGGAGCAGGAAAAAGCAAAAAATTTCAGAATTGCACCTTGCAATGCGGAGAAATTACTGTTTGTGCATTTACAATATTCATTGATTTTTGCCATTGAAAAACGTCCAGAAATGATTGAAGCTACTGACTGAATGAAAGGAGCTGGCATCTCACTCTCTTTGAATCTTCTTTATCATGCTAAGAGGAGCAGGAAAAAGCAAAAAATTTCAGAATTGCACCTTGCAATGCGGAGAAATTACTGTTTGTGCATTTACAATATTCATTGATTTTTGCCATTGAAAAACGTCCAGAAATGATTGAAGCTACTGACTGAATGAAAGGAGCTGGCATCTCACTCTCTTTGAATCTTCTTTATCATGCTAAGAGGAGCAGGAAAAAGCAAAAAATTTCAGAATTGCACCTTGCAATGCGGAGAAATTACTGTTTGTGCATTTACAATATTCATTGATTTTTGCCATTGAAAAACATCATGTTATTCATATACCAGAAATGTTTGAAGCTACTGACTGAATGAAAGGAGTTGGCATCTCACTCTCTTTGAATCTTCTTTATCATGCTAAGAGGAGCAGGAAAAAGCAAAAAATTTCAGAATTGCACCTTGCAATGCGGAGAAATTACTGTTTGTGCATTTACAATATTCATTGATTTTTGCCATTGAAAAACATCATGTTATTCATATACCAGAAATGTTTGAAGCTACTGACTGAATGAAAGGAGCTGGCATCTCACTCTCTTTGAATCTTCTTTATCATGCTAAGAGGAGCAGGAAAAAGCAAAAAATTTTAGAATTGCACATTGCAATGTGGAGAAATTACTGTTTGTGCATTTACAATATTCATTGATTTTTACCATTGAAAAACGTCCAGAAATGATTGAAGCTACTGACTGAATGAAAGTAGCTGGCATCTCACTCTCTTTGAATCTTCTTTATCATGCTAAGAGGAGCAGGAAAAAGCAAAAAATTTCAGACTTGCACCTTGCAATGCGGAGAAATTACTGTTTGTGCATTTACAATATTCATTGATTTTTGCCATTGAAAAACATTATGTTATTCATATACCAGAAATGTTTGAAGCTACTGACTGAATGAAAGGAGCTGGCATCTCACTCTCTTTGAATCTTCTTTATCATGCTAAGAGGAGCAGGAAAAAGCAAAAAATTTCAGAATTGCACCTTGCAATGCGGAGAAATTACTGTTTGTGCATTTACAATATTCATTGATTTTTGCCATTGAAAAACGTCCAGAAATGATTGAAGCTACTGACTGAATGAAAGGAGCTGGCATCTCACTCTCTTTGAATCTTCTTTATCATGCTAAGAGGAGCAGGAAAAAGCAAAAAATTTCAGAATTGCACCTTGCAATGCGGAGAAATTACTGTTTGTGCATTTACAATATTCATTGATTTTTGCCATTGAAAAACGTCCAGAAATGATTGAAGCTACTGACTGAATGAAAGGAGCTGGCATCTCACTCTCTTTGAATCTTCTTTATCATGCTAAGAGGAGCAGGAAAAAGCAAAAAATTTCAGAATTGCACCTTGCAATGCGGAGAAATTACTGTTTGTGCATTTACAATATTCATTGATTTTTGCCATTGAAAAACGTCCAGAAATGATTGAAGCTACTGACTGAATGAAAGGAGCTGGCATCTCACTCTCTTTGAATCTTCTTTATCATGCTAAGAGGAGCAGGAAAAAGCAAAAAATTTCAGAATTGCACCTTGCAATGCGGAGAAATTACTGTTTGTGCATTTACAATATTCGTTGATTTTTGCCATTGAAAAACGTCCAGAAATGATTGAAGCTACTGACTGAATGAAAGGAGCTGGCATCTCACTCTCTTTGAATCTTCTTTATCATGCTAAGAGGAGCAGGAAAATGCAAAAAATTTCAGAATTGCACCTTGCAATGCGGAGAAATTACAGTTTGTGCATTTACAATATTCATTGATTTTTGCCATTGAAAAACGTCCAGAAATGATTGAAGCTACTGACTGAATGAAAGGAGCTGGCATCTCACTCTCTTTGAATCTTCTTTATCATGCTAAGAGGAGCAGGAAAAAGCAAAAAATTTCAGAATTGCACCTTGCAATGCGGAGAAATTACTGTTTGTGCATTTACAATATTCATTGATTTTTGCCATTGAAAAACATGTTATTCATATACCAGAAATGTTTGAAGCTCCTGACTGAATGAAAGGAGCTGGCACCTCACTCTCTTTGAATCTTCTTTATCATGCTAAGAGGAGCAGGAAAAAGCAAAAAATTTCAGAATTGCACCTTGCAATGCGGAGAAATTACTGTTTGTGCATTTACAATATTCATTGATTTTTGCCATTGAAAAACGTCCAGAAATGATAGAAGCTACTGACTGAATGAAAGGAGCTGGCATCTCACTCTCTTTGAATCTTCTTTATCATGCTAAGAGGAGCAGGAAAAAGCAAAAAATTTCAGAATTGCACCTTGCAATGCGGAGAAATTACTGTTTGTGCATTTACAATATTCATTGATTTTTGCCATTGAAAAATGTCCAGAAATGATTGAAGCTACTGACTGAATGAAAGGAGCTGGCATCTCACTCTCTTTGAATCTTCTTTATCATGCTAAGAGGAGCAGGAAAAAGCAAAAAATTTCAGAATTGCGCCTTGCAATGCGGAGAAATTACTGTTTGTGCATTTACAAAATTCATTGATTTTTGCCATTGAAAAACATCATGTTATTCATATACCAGAAATGATTGAAGCTACTGACTGAAGGAAAGGAGCTGGCATCTCACTCTCTTTGAATCTTCTTTATCATGCTAAGAGGAGCAGGAAAAAGCAAAAAATTTCAGAATTGCACCTTGCAATGCGGAGAAATTACTGTTTGTGCATTTACAATATTCATTGATTTTTGCCATTGAAAAACGTCCAGAAATGATTGAAGCTACTGACTGAATGAAAGGAGCTGGCATCTCACTCTCTTTGAATCTTCTTTATCATGCTAAGAGGAGCAGGAAAAAGCAAAAAATTTCAGAATTGCACCTTGCAATGCGGAGAAATTACTGTTTGTGCATTTACAATATTCATTGATTTTTGCGATTGAAAAACATCATGTTATTCATATACCAGAAATGATTGAAGCTACTGACTGAATGAAAGGAGCTGGCATCTCACTCTCTTTGAATCTTCTTTATCATGCTAAGAGGAGCAGGAAAAAGTAAAAAATTTCAGAATTGCACCTTGCAATGCGGAGAAATTACTGTTTGTGCATTTACAATATTCAATGATTTTTGCCATTGAAAAACGTCCAGAAATGATTGAAGCTACTGACTGAATGAAAGGAGCTGGTATCTCACTCTCTTTGAATCTTGTTTATCATGCTAAGAGGAGCAGGAAAAAGCAAAAAATTTCAGAATTGCACCTTGCAATGCGGAGAAATTACTGTTTGTGCATTTACAATATTCATTGATTTTTGCCATTGAAAAACGTCCAGAAATGATTGAAGCTACTGACTGAATGAAAGGAGCTGGCATCTCACTCTCTTTGAATCTTCTTTATCATGCTAAGAGGAGCAGGAAAAAGCAAAAAATTTCAGAATTGCACCTTGCAATGCGGAGAAATTACTGTTTGTGCATTTACAATATTCATTGATTTTTGCTATTGAAAAACATCATGTTATTCATATACCAGAAATGATTGAAGCTACTGACTGAATGAAAGGAGCTGGCATCTCACTCTCTTTGAATCTTCTTTATCATGCTAAGAGGAGCAGGAAAAAGCAAAAAATTTCAGAATTGCACCTTGCAATGCGGAGAAATTACAGTTTGTGCATTTACAATATTCATTGATTTTTGCCATAGAAAAACGTCCAGAAATGATTGAAGCTACTGACTGAATGAAAGGAGCTGGCATCTCACTCTCTTTGAATATTCTTTATCATGCTAAGAGGAGCAGGAAAAAGCAAAAAATTTCAGAATTGCACCTTGCAATGCGGAGAAATTACTGTTTGTGCATTTACAATATTCATTGATTTTTGCCATTGAAAAACGTCCAGAAATGATTGAAGGTACTGACTGAATGAAAGGAGCTGGAATATCACTCTCTTTGAATCTTCTTTATCATGCTAAGAGGAGCAGGAAAAAGCAAAAAATTTCAGAATTGCACCTTGCAATGCGGAGAAATTACTGTTTGTGCATTTACAATATTCATTGATTTTTGCCATTGAAAAACGTCCAGAAATGATTGAAGCTACTGACTGAATGAAAGGAGCTGGCATCTCACTCTCTTTGAATCTTCTTTATCATGCTAAGAGGAGCAGGAAAAAGCAAAAAATTTCAGAATTGCACCTTGCAATGCGGAGAAATTACTGTTTGTGCATTTACAATATTCATTGATTTTTGCCATTGAAAAATGTCCAGAAATGATTGAAGCTACTGACTGAATGAAAGGAGCTGGCATCTCACTCTCTTTGAATCTTCTTTATCATGCTAAGAGGAGCAGGAAAAAGCAAAAAATTTCAGAATTGCGCCTTGCAATGCGGAGAAATTACTGTTTGTGCATTTACAAAATTCATTGATTTTTGCCATTGAAAAAAATCATGTTATTCATATACCAGAAATGATTGAAGCTACTGACTGAAGGAAAGGAGCTGGCATCTCACTCTCTTTGAATCTTCTTTATCATGCTAAGAGGAGCAGGAAAAAGCAAAAAATTTCAGAATTGCACCTTGCAATGCGGAGAAATTACTGTTTGTGCATTTACAATATTCATTGATTTTTGCCATTGAAAAACATCCAGAAATGATTGAAGCTACTGACTGAATGAAAGGAGCTGGCATCTCACTCTCTTTGAATCTTCTTTATCATGCTAAGAGGAGCAGGAAAAAGCAAAAAATTTCAGAATTGCACCTTGCAATGCGGAGAAATTACAGTTTGTGCATTTACAATATTCATTGATTTTTGCCATTGAAAAACGTCCAGAAATGATTGAAGCTACTGACTGAATGAAAGGAGCTGGCATCTCACTCTCTTTGAATATTCTTTATCATGCTAAGAGGAGCAGGAAAAAGCAAAAAAATTTCAGAATTGCACCTTGCAATGCGGAGAAATTACTGTTTGTGCATTTACAATATTCATTGATTTTTGCCATTGAAAAACGTCCAGAAATGATTGAAGGTACTGACTGAATGAAAGGAGCTGGAATATCACTCTCTTTGAATCTTCTTTATCATGCTAAGAGGAGCAGGAAAAAGCAAAAAATTTCAGAATTGCACCTTGCAATGCGGAGAAATTACTGTTTGTGCATTTACAATATTCATTGATTTTTGCCATTGAAAAACGTCCAGAAATGATTGAAGCTACTGACTGAATGAAAGGAGCTGGCATCTCACTCTCTTTGAATCTTCTTTATCATGCTAAGAGGAGCAGGAAAAAGCAAAAAATTTCAGAATTGCACCTTGCAATGCGGAGAAATTACTGTTTGTGCATTTACAATATTCATTGATTTTTGCCATTGAAAAATGTCCAGAAATGATTGAAGCTACTGACTGAATGAAAGGAGCTGGCATCTCACTCTCTTTGAATCTTCTTTATCATGCTAAGAGGAGCAGGAAAAAGCAAAAAATTTCAGAATTGCGCCTTGCAATGCGGAGAAATTACTGTTTGTGCATTTACAAAATTCATTGATTGTTGCCATTGAAAAACATCATGTTATTCATATACCAGAAATGATTGAAGCTACTGACTGAAGGAAAGGAGCTGGCATCTCACTCTCTTTGAATCTTCTTTATCATGCTAAGAGGAGCAGGAAAAAGCAAAAAATTTCAGAATTGCACCTTGCAATGCGGAGAAATTACTGTTTGTGCATTTACAATATTCATTGATTTTTGCCATTGAAAAACATCCAGAAATGATTGAAGCTACTGACTGAATGAAAGGAGCTGGCATCTCACTCTCTTTGAATCTTCTTTATCATGCTAAGAGGAGCAGGAAAAAGCAAAAAATTTCAGAATTGCACCTTGCAATGCGGAGAAATTACTGTTTGTGCATTTACAATATTCATTGATTTTTGCGATTGAAAAACATCATGTTATTCATATACCAGAAATGATTGAAGCTACTGACTGAATGAAAGGAGCTGGCATCTCACTCTCTTTGAATCTTCTTTATCATGCTAAGAGGAGCAGGAAAAAGTAAAAAATTTCAGAATTGCACCTTGCAATGCGGAGAAATTACTGTTTGTGCATTTACAATATTCAATGATTTTTGCCATTGAAAAACGTCCAGAAATGATTGAAGCTACTGACTGAATGAAAGGAGCTGGCATCTCACTCTCTTTGAATCTTCGTTTATCATGCTAAGAGGAGCAGGAAAAAGCAAAAAATTTCAGAATTGCACCTTGCAATGCGGAGAAATTACTGTTTGTGCATTTACAATATTCATTGATTTTTGCCATTGAAAAACGTCCAGAAATGATTGAAGCTACTGACTGAATGAAAGGAGCTGGCATCTCACTCTCTTTGAATCTTCTTTATCATGCTAAGAGGAGCAGGAAAAAGCAAAAAATTTCAGAATTGCACCTTGCAATGCGGAGAAATTACTGTTTGTGCATTTACAATATTCATTGATTTTTGCCATTGAAAAACATCATGTTATTCATATACCAGAAATGATTGAAGCTACTGACTGAATGAAAGGAGCTGGCATCTCACTCTCTGTGAATCTTCTTTATCATGCTAAGAGGAGCAGGAAAAAGCAAAAAATTTCAGAATTGCACCTTGCAATGCGGAGAAATTACTGTTTGTGCATTTACAATATTCATTGATTTTTGCCATTGAAAAACGTCCAGAAATGATTGAAGCTACTGACTGAATGAAAGGAGCTGGCATCTCACTCTCTTTGAATCTTGTTTATCATGCTAAGAGGAGCAGGAAAAAGCAAAAATTTCAGAATTGCACCTTGCAATGCGGAGAAATTACTGTTTGTGCATTTACAATATTCATTGATTTTGCCATTGAAAAACGTCCAGAAATGATTGAAGCTACTGACTGAATGAAAGGAGCTGGCATCTCACTCTCTTTGAATCTTCTTTATCATGCTAAGAGGAGCAGGAAAAAGCAAAAAATTTCAGAATTGCACCTTGCAATGCGGAGAAATTACTGTTTGTGCATTTACAATATTCATTGATTTTTGCTATTGAAAAACATCATGTTATTCATATACCAGAAATGATTGAAGCTACTGACTGAATGAAAGGAGCTGGCATCTCACTCTCTTTGAATCTTCTTTATCATGCTAAGAGGAGCAGGAAAAAGCAAAAAATTTCAGAATTGCACCTTGCAATGCGGAGAAATTACTGTTTGTGCATTTACAATATTCATTGATTTTTGCCATTGAAAAACGTCCAGAAATGATTGAAGCTACTGACTGAATGAAAGGAGCTGGCATCTCACTCTCTTTGAATCTTCTTTATCATGCTAAGAGGAGCAGGAAAAAGCAAAAAATTTCAGAATTGCACCTTGCAATGCGGAGAAATTACTGTTTGTGCATTTACAATATTCATTGATTTTTGCCATTGAAAAACGTCCAGAAATGATTGAAGGTACTGACTGAATGAAAGGAGCTGGCATCTCACTCTCTTTGAATCTTCTTTATCATGCTAAGAGGAGCAGGAAAAAGCAAAAAATTTTCAGAATTGCACCTTGCAATGCGGAGAAATTACTGTTTGTGCATTTACAATATTCATTGATTTTTGCCATTGAAAAAACGTATTATACCCAGAAATGATTGAAGCTACTGACTGAATGAAAGGAGCTGGCATCTCACTCTCTTTGAATCTTCTTTATCATGCTAAGAGGAGCAGGAAAAAGCAAAAAATTTCAGAATTGCACCTTGCAATGCGGAGAAATTACTGTTTGTGCATTTACAATATTCATTGATTTTTGCCATTGAAAAACGTCCAGAAATGATTGAAGGTACTGACTGAATGAAAGGAGCTGGCATCTCACTCTCTTTGAATCTTCTTTATCATGCTAAGAGGAGCAGGAAAAAGCAAAAAATTTCAGAATTGCACCTTGCAATGCGGAGAAATTACTGTTTGTGCATTTACAATATTCATTGATTTTTGCCATTGAAAAACGTCCAGAAATGATTGAAGCTACTGACTGAATGAAAGGAGCTGGCATCTCACTCTCTTTGAATCTTCTTTATCATGCTAAGAGGAGCAGGAAAAAGCAAAAAATTTCAGAATTGCACCTTGCAATGCGGAGAAATTACTGTTTGTGCATTTACAATATTCATTGATTTTTGCCATTGAAAAACATCATGTTATTCATATACCAGAAATGTTTGAAGCTACTGACTGAATGAAAGGAGTTGGCATCTCACTCTCTTGAATCTTCTTTATCATGCTAAGAGGAGCAGGAAAAAGCAAAAAATTTCAGAATTGCACCTTGCAATGCGGAGAAATTACTGTTTGTGCATTTACAATATTCATTGATTTTTGCCATTGAAAAACATCATGTTATTCATATACCAGAAATGTTTGAAGCTACTGACTGAATGAAAGGAGCTGGCATCTCACTCTCTTTGAATCTTCTTTATCATGCTAAGAGGAGCAGGAAAAAGCAAAAAATTTTAGAATTGCACATTGCAATGTGGAGAAATTACTGTTTGTGCATTTACAATATTCATTGATTTTTACCATTGAAAAACGTCCAGAAATGATTGAAGCTACTGACTGAATGAAAGTAGCTGGCATCTCACTCTCTTTGAATCTTCTTTATCATGCTAAGAGGAGCAGGAAAAAGCAAAAAATTTCAGACTTGCACCTTGCAATGCGGAGAAATTACTGTTTGTGCATTTACAATATTCATTGATTTTTGCCATTGAAAACATCATGTTATTCATATACCAGAAATGTTTGAAGCTACTGACTGAATGAAAGGAGCTGGCATCTCACTCTCTTTGAATCTTCTTTATCATGCTAAGAGGAGCAGGAAAAAGCAAAAAATTTCAGAATTGCACCTTGCAATGCGGAGAAATTACTGTTTGTGCATTTACAATATTCATTGATTATTGCCATTGAAAAACGTCCAGAAATGATTGAAGCTACTGACTGAATGAAAGGAGCTGGCATCTCACTCTCTTTGAATCTTCTTTATCATGCTAAGAGGAGCAGGAAAAAGCAAAAAATTTCAGAATTGCACCTTGCAATGCGGAGAAATTACTGTTTGTGCATTTACAATATTCATTGATTTTTGCCATTGAAAAACGTCCAGAAATGATTGAAGCTACTGACTGAATGAAAGGAGCTGGCATCTCACTCTCTTTGAATCTTCTTTATCATGCTAAGAGGAGCAGGAAAAAGCAAAAAATTTCAGAATTGCACCTTGCAATGCGGAGAAATTACTGTTTGTGCATTTACAATATTCATTGATTTTTGCCATTGAAAAACATGTTATTCATATACCAGAAATGTTTGAAGCTACTGACTGAATGAAAGGAGCTGGCACCTCACTCTCTTTGAATCTTCTTTATCATGCTAAGAGGAGCGAGAAAAAGCAAAAAATTTCAGAATTGCACCTTGCAATGCGGAGAAATTACTGTTTGTGCATTTATAATATTCAATGATTTTTGCCATTGAAAAACATCATGTTATCCAAATCCAGAAATGATTGAAGCTACTGACTGAACGAAAGGAGCTGGCATCTCACTCTCTTTGAATCTTCTTTATCATGCTAAGAGGAGCAGGAAAAAGCAAAAAATTTCAGAATTGCACCTTGCAATGCGGAGAAATTACTGTTTGTGCATTTACAATATTCATTGATTTTTGCCATTGAAAAACGTCCAGAAATGATTGAAGCTACTGACTGAATGAAAGGAGCTGGCATCTCACTCTCTTTGAATCTTCTTTATCATGCTAAGAGGAGCAGGAAAAAGCAAAAAATTTCAGAATTGCACCTTGCAATGCGGAGAAATTACTGTTTGTGCATTTACAATATTCATTGATTTTTGCCATTGAAAAACATCATGTTATTCATATACCAGAAATGTTTGAAGCTACTGGCTGAATGAAAGGAGCTGACATCTCACTCTCTTTGAATCTTCTTTATCATGCTAAGAGGAGCAGGAAAAAGCAAAAAATTTCAGAATTGCACCTTGCAATGCGGAGAAATTACTGTTTGTGCATTTACAATATTCATTGATTTTTGCCATTGAAAAACGTCCAGAAATGATTGAAGCTACTGACTGAATGAAAGGAGCTGGCATCTCACTCTCTTTGAATCTTCTTTATCATGCTAAGAGGAGCAGGAAAAAGCAAAAAATTTCAGAATTGCACCTTGCAATGCGGAGAAATTACTGTTTGTGCATTTACAATATTCATTGATTTTTGCCATTGAAAAACATCATGTTATTCATATACCAGAAATGTTTGAAGCTACTGACTGAATGAAAGGAGCTGGCATCTCACTCTCTTTGAATCTTCTTTATCATGCTAAGAGGAGCAGGAAAAAGCAAAAAATTTCAGAATTGCACCTTGCAATGTGGAGAAATTACTGTTTGTGCATTTACAATATTCATTGATTTTTGCCATTGAAAAACATCATGTTATTCATATACCAGAAATGTTTGAAGCTACTGACTGAATGAAAGGAGCTGGCATCTCACTCTCTTTGAATCTTCTTTATCATGCTAAGAGGAGCAGGAAAAAGCAAAAAATTTCAGAATTGCACCTTGCAATGTGGAGAAATTACTGTTTGTGCATTTACAATATTCATTGATTTTTACCATTGAAAAACGTCCAGAAATGATTGAAGCTACTGACTGAATGAAAGTAGCTGGCATCTCACTCTCTTTGAATCTTCTTTATCATGCTAAGAGGAGCAGGAAAAGCAAAAAATTTCAGACTTGCACCTTGCAATGCGGAGAAATTACTGTTTGTGCATTTACAATATTCATTGATTTTTGCCATTGAAAAACATCATGTATTCATATACCAGAAATGTTTGAAGCTACTGACTGAATGAAAGGAGCTGGCATCTCACTCTCTTTGAATCTTCTTTATCATGCTAAGAGGAGCAGGAAAAAGCAAAAAATTTCAGAATTGCACCTTGCAATGTGGAGAAATTACTGATTGTGCATTTACAATATTCATTGATTTTTACCATTGAAAAACGTCCAGAAATGATTGAAGCTACTGACTGAATGAAAGTAGCTGGCATCTCACTCTCTTTGAATCTTCTTTATCATGCTAAGAGGAGCAGGAAAAAGCAAAAAATTTCAGACTTGCACCTTGCAATGCGGAGAAATTACTGTTTGTGCATTTACAATATTCATTGATTTTTGCCATTGAAAACATCATGTTATTCATATACCAGAAATGTTTGAAGCTACTGACTGAATCAAAGGAGCTGGCATCTCACTCTCTTTGAATCTTCTTTATCATGCTAAGAGGAGCAGGAAAAAGCAAAAAATTTCAGAATTGCACCTTGCAATGCGGAGAAATTACTGTTTGTGCATTTACAATATTCATTGATTTTTGCCATTGAAAAACGTCCAGAAATGATTGAAGCTACTGACTGAATGAAAGGAGCTGGCATCTCACTCTCTTTGAATCTTCTTTATCATGCTAAGAGGAGCAGGAAAAAGCAAAAAAATTTCAGAATTGCACCTTGCAATGCGGAGAAATTACTGTTTGTGCATTTACAATATTCATTGATTTTTGCCATTGAAAAAACGTCCAGAAATGATTGAAGCTACTGACTGAATGAAAGGAGCTGGCATCTCACTCTCTTTGAATCTTCTTTATCATGCTAAGAGGAGCAGGAAAAAGCAAAAAATTCAGAATTGCACCTTGCAATGCGGAGAAATTACTGTTTGTGCATTTACAATATTCATTGATTTTTGCCATTGAAAAACATCATGTTATTCATATACCAGAAATGTTTGAAGCTACTGACTGAATGAAAGGAGTTGGCATCTCACTCTCTTTGAATCTTCTTTATCATGCTAAGAGGAGCAGGAAAAAGCAAAAAATTTCAGAATTGCACCTTGCAATGCGGAGAAATTACTGTTTGTGCATTTACAATATTCATTGATTTTTGCCATTGAAAAACATCATGTTATTCATATACCAGAAATGTTTGAAGCTACTGACTGAATGAAAGGAGCTGGCATCTCACTCTCTTTGAATCTTCTTTATCATGCTAAGAGGAGCAGGAAAAAAGCAAAAAATTTTAGAATTGCACATTGCAATGTGGAGAAATTACTGTTTGTGCATTTACAATATTCATTGATTTTTACCATTGAAAAACGTCCAGAAATGATTGAAGCTACTGACTGAATGAAAGTAGCTGGCATCTCACTCTCTTTGAATCTTCTTTATCATGCTAAGAGGAGCAGGAAAAAGCAAAAATTTC